>NW_020955461.1:329501-354483 GCF_003031625.1 Empidonax traillii | reverse complement strand
AATCGAACCCGGGTCTCTGCAGTGACAGTGCAGTGAATTTTCCCCTGGACCACCGGGGGCTCCCTAAGCAATATCTAGTGCATTATTGTTGTAATTTAAGGACAACTAGAAATGAAGTCTTGGAATGCTTCAATATCACTCTACTCTCCTGCAACAATATTTCACTTTTTTGAGTGTCTTCTTGTCTCCAGGTACTCTCCACTGTTGTCATCCACCATGCAAGTGAAGCCACTTCCACAGCCTGAAACAGGCCTCTCAGCTGCCTCCTCAAACACATTCTCCAAAGAATATGTGGCAAAATGTGCAGTCACATCCCTGTGTGTAAAGCAGCACCTCTGCTTGAGAACCATGTTAATCACATTACTTAATTAGTTCACAAATAATCACTTCACACTTATAATCTGTAGCTAGATGTTTTGGCAGCTGAGACAGAGAAATTAATAAAACTCACATTTGTTTAAAGTAAACCAAAACCTGTTACATCATCTTTATCTTTTTCCATTCCCTTTCATGTGTTCTATCTCAGGCTTCTGACCATTTCATTATTTTCTATTTCCAAACTTAATACTCTAAGTATTTAATTTCCTAATATTTAATGTGATATTTCCTATGATCTCTTTGGCAAGCAGAAAATTATGTGTGATGATTTTTTTTTCTTTTATTTCCTTCAGGCCTGGCCTAAATCTCATTCAGGCCCCGGTAAAACGAGGCACACAAACACACACTGAACTTTTAAGTGTGAAAATGTTTCTCCTGACATCAAAGGCTCCTCAAATACTCAGGAGGTGTTTTTTTCTAGTTGAAGCCCAAATCACAAGTCTTTCCCTCCTTTTCATGGAAGTGTGCTTTTATTGTCTCTAGTTTGTTTTCTAGTCCCTTGTGTAATTTCTGTATAAACCTTTCCCTCTCCTAATCTTTGCCTCCCTTCCTTTTTCATCACCTCTTTTACTTCTCATGTCCCCTTTTCTCTCTCGTTCTCTGCTTCCCCATTTCCTCCATCCTCCGCAGTGTCTCTCAGCAACTCCCTCCCTTACCTGCAGATCTCTGGGATGGTTTGAGAGCTCCCTCAACTCTTTGCCCTTGCAAGGATCTGCTGTAGCTTTGCTTCTGCTTCTCTGTGGTGGCAACCAGCTCCTGCTAAAGAGGGTGCTTAAGAGGGTGTTTCCAGGTAGATTGCAGTACACTCTAATTTTGTGCCAGTGATTTCTTCTGTTGTATAATAAATGCTTTGCACATCTGCACCTTTTTTAAGCTGTCTCAGTATCAAGGCACCTTCACATCATTTTTGGATGCTGGCTTTTCAGAGTGTTTCTCCTGTTTTGGAGACTAGGCAACTCTGGGAAACCTGGTGACAAGGTGGTTTGGCTGTAAACCCTGGAGCAACAAGAAGGAAGAAGGGATGAAAAGTGTCGACCCTCTAGTCAGTGGAGGCATACTGGTGTGTAACAGAGTGCTTTTGGCTTTTATGTTTTGACAGTGATATTTAATTTTTCACCTCTGAAGGAAGGAATCTGAGGTGCTGAAACAATTACACATTTCATTGCAGATTTTCTAGTACTTCCCTATCCTTGCTGAAGCAATACCTTTTGGGGTTAAAGGTTTTCCACTATTCCCTTTTCTTAAATTAACAGTTTTACTCCAGAGAAAGCCCAGGTCCTTGATACTGTATTCCATATTTCTCCAGGAATCAGTATTATTTATAGTTTAAAACTATTGAGCTTGGCATTTCTGCAAGGGCATAGGTTAGATTACTGGACATTACTCAGCAACAAATAACAATCTGAGCTCCGCATCAGGAGATTTTCTTTGGCTTTACACTTATTCCTTCTCTTCTAGAGTAACACAGGAACAGCAAGAGATTCATAGCTTTTCACACACTGAAATTTAGTAAATTTTTCTATACAGTGTCTAGATTGGCTTTATCACAACAGGTTGATCTTGCTGTATGCATTGGAAGAATCATAAATCTGACAGAAAGATTTTGTGCAGCCGTCCTGACATGGCTCTCACAAAAAGCCAATTTTAAAAGTGTCACTTAAGAGAGTAATAGGAGGGCTTCTGCAAGCACTTGGATTGCAAACCCCAGTTCCAAAAGTGCTCTATTACAGCACAGGCACAGGTATATTAGAAAGCTTGGGTTAGGGGTTGGACCACAAATGAAAAGTCTCTTCCGCAACATTATGATGTATTTCAATTGTAGTTTCTAGCTTAAGCAGGGACCTAAATTAATGGTCAGATGTTAGCCAAAAAGGGAGTTTGCAAATGAAATCTTTATATGAAGAATAGGGCTTCTCCTGCAGCTTCTCTAAGGGGAAGATCTGCGCATAGTCCACATGTGCAAGTGGCTGCATCTCACAGTTTTAAATCTCCCGTGGTTAGTATACACCATGGATGTGTAACTCCAAAATTCCAGGGTCTTGCCCCTTCCAGCAGGGCCTGAACACCAGCTCACACGGGAGCCGGGGACATCCTGCTGCACCTTTCGGGACGCACGTACCGGCTGCAGACTGGACGGCACCGGGACGAGCTCGGGCACAGGACACCCGGCCGGCAAAGGAGGGGCGACGCTCGCTCCTATTTTCAGCTTCCCAGCTCCCGCAGGGGGTTGAGTACGATACAACAACGATTATACGGTACAATGTACGATCATTTGGGGACGCCCCGAAGCACCCTGGTGGGACGGGGGGGGGGGATGTGCCGTGTCCCCGCGCCCGCCAGGGGGCGCCGCGCCGCCAGAGATGGCGGTGCCGCGGGCCCGTGTGCGCCGCCGGCCCGCGGGACGAGCGCCGCTGCCGCGGGATGCTGAGCCCGCCGCTCCCCGCCCGCCCGGGCACCGCCGCCGCTCCCCGCGCCGCGCCCGGACAGGCCCCTAGGGGCTCCCCTCCGCACCCGCCGGCGTGTCCTCGGCTTCCCCGAGGGGTCTCCTCCGCCTGCCCCCGCCTGTCCGGGAGCCTCCGCCGGGAGGAGGAGGAGGAGGAGGAGGGAGTAGCGGCGGCGGCGGAAAGCGGGCTGCGAGCCCTGCTGGGTCGGGTTACAGGGAGCCACGGAGCGGCGGCGAGGCGGCGGGGCGGGCGGGGACCGCCTGCGGGGCGGCCGCCGTGCCGCCGGCGCCCCCCCGGGGCTCCCCGTCGCTCCCCGCCCCGCGCGGAGGCGCGGCGGGCGCCTCGCCGGGCCCCGCCGCAGCTGCCGAGCCGCGCCGGGCAGCGGGAGAGGGCGCGGGTAGGCAGGTGCCCTCTTCCCGAATCGCTCCGCTCCCCGCCGCTGGCATCCCCGCCGCGCCGCACGGCGCTGGGCAGCGTCGCCCAGGCAGCTCCCGGGGTCGCCGCCGCCGCCCGCCGCCGGGGGCAGCCCCGCCGCCCCGATGGCCCCCGCCGCCCCGCCGCCGCCCCTCCCTCGCCGCCGCCGGCCGCGGCGGCCCTAGGGGCGTCGGGGCCCTGCGCTGCCCCGCGGAGGGGAGGCGGAGGCGGCGGCGGCGGGGCGGGGGCGGAGGCGGAGGCGAGGGGGCGGCGGAGCGGCGGCGGAACGGCGGCGGAGCGGGAGCCGGCGGCGGCGGCGGCGGCGATGGACGAGTCGTCGCTGCTGGACCTGCTGGAGTGCTCCGTGTGCCTAGAGCGTCTGGACACCACGGCCAAGGTGCTGCCGTGCCAGCACACCTTCTGCCGCCGCTGTCTGGAGAGCATCGTCAGCTCCCGCCACGAGCTGCGCTGCCCCGAGTGCCGCATCCTGGTGGGCTGCGGCGTGGACGAGCTGCCCGCCAACATCCTCCTCGTCCGCCTCCTGGACGGCATCCGGCAGCGGCCCCGCGCCGCCGGGGGCGCCAGCGGCAGCCCCAGCACCGCGGTCCCCACGTACCCCCAGCCCGCCGCCGCCCCCAGCGCCGTCGCCGCCGCCGCCGCCTCGGCCGCCGCCAGCCTGCGGGAGCTGGCGGCCGCCAGCCGCAGCGCCCTGCTGGGAAAGGTGGGTGCCGGGCCGGGACCGGGCGGGCCGGGGGAGCGAGGCCGGGCGTGCGCGGGTTCCCGGTGTGCCGGCGGGACGTCCCGCAGGCGGCTGTGTGCCCGCGGGGCTCCGGACGGGCGCCGCCCCTCGGACTTGCGGCCGGCGATTGCGGTCCCCCCGCGATCCAAAGATGGGAGGGAGGCTCGGCTGGGGATGTCCTGAAAGTACTCCGGACGGCCGCGGGCGGCGGGAGTGGCCACGACCGCGGGCTCATTTCGTCTGTGGGGCAGCTGCCGACGGGCACCGACGGGCTCCGGGGCCGCCCCTGGTGTAGCAGAGCCGGACTTGCTCCCAGTGTTACGAACCACAGTGCCTCGAAACCGTTTTTATCCGGCGTGTCGGGCTGCGCCAGGTGCCGGGCAGGTGCGGGCAGGAGCTGGCTCCCACCCTCGCGCTGCCTACGGGGGGAAGGCGGTAAGAACGCTCGGCCGGTCCCATCCCGGCGCGTTCCTCGCAGCCCCGAGTATCCCCCTCCGCTCCTGGGGCTCTGCCGGTGCGGTCAGAGCCACGCAGAACCCTCTTGACAGTCGGAACGTAGTGGGGTTTGAAGATGCAACTTCCCCTCCCAAGGGAACGTAATTTCATTTTTATATAGAAGGTGTGTGGTTTATCGAAGGCTAGTACTGCAGCATATCCATTTATTTTTTTTTAACTGTGCAGTCGAGTGCCCGATCTTGCGCCCTTTAAAATCCATGGCAGGGGGTTCATTGGCTCAAAGGGGACAAGATCAGTTCCTCCCAGTGTTCTATATTACTCTTTAATTCGATCTGATAAAATTTACTACTGGACCTCTTCAGGCGAATTTGCAATGGAGATACTTAAGACTGGGAACATCTTACTTCTAATGTCATATATATACTGGATATGTTTAGTTGCCTTTGATCTTTCATGAAATCCGCTTGAGCTGTAGTTTAGTTTACAGGCTTTTGATTTGGAAAGGTCAGTGAAGAGATTCCTTGTGAGGTTGTACTGCTATAAAAAATGTTTCAATTTTTTTTTTTTTTTCTAAAAGAAATTAATAGACCTGTACCAGTGTTTTGAAGTTTTGCCTACAGGAAATGATGGCAAATGCCATACATTGTTCCATAAAATTCAGTTTTGGAGTCTGAAGTGAAATATGCTTGGCAATATTTCTCAAAGGGTAGATCCTTTATTATTGAGCTGTAGTCTTCAGTGAGGATCAGGTATTTAATAATGATTTGTCCAATTTAAATAATAATGATTTGTCCAATTTAAAGAAGAAAGGCAATGGGATATAGCCCTCTGCTTTTTTACTTTTTCAGCTAAGTGCTGCAGCTTCATCACAGCGGACAACTCCTGTCTTCTTTGCTTTCCAATCTACTAAAAGGAAAGTTTGCATTCAATAGGTAGTTTAAAATACAATGTCCCGCAGTCTGGTTTGAAGTCCAGGTAGTCTTCTCTTGTGGGAGGCAGAGTCTGTTTATGACACCTGCAGTGTTCATGTTGCAGGGGCAGGGTCTTGCACTCTGACCAGGCTTTTGTGATCATCCAACAAGAAGACAATCTCTGGTTATCAAATCTTTAAATCCTAGTTAAGCTTGGATATTACAGGAGGGTGCTCATGAAAGGAAATGCCTGATGTGGAAAGTTACTTGCAAATTTTTAGGGAAGTTGAATTTTCATTGTTTTACCATAAATTGGCAAGCTTTTAAGAAGTCACTTCCCTAGCCATTATTGCAGATATTGTGTAGTAAGTAAAAGCACATTGCATTCTATCATTTTCTGGCTTTGATTGAATAGCACTTTGGTGAACGTCATCAGTTCTGTTTCTGGGAGAGTTGTTACCTATCTGAATTTGACAGAAAGCAAAGTTCTGTGACCTGAGAATCACATTTTGGCTTTTATGGTTAACAACTGCAATTCCTTTCCCTTTGCTGGGGTTAATGGGTGATTCTGGGGCAGTGGGTCTGCTGGGACAGAGTGGGTCTGTGAAACTGTTTGCTTGGCCTTTTGACTGATGGCACAATTTTATCCTGGAAATCAATGCAATGTGCTTGATCCTTACAAGGTTCATTACAGTGAAAGAAAGTCTGAACTAATCTGCTTTTAAAAAAAGCAGCAGGGGAGAATAATCCTCCTCGGAGCTGCTGATACAGCTGATTGCTGAGCAGTCCTGGAGACAAGAGTGCAGAACCTCTCTCTGAACTAAACAATAGATGGTACAATCCAGGCTAGAATCAGGCTTTTAGAGGTTGATATGAAAGAGCAGAATCGCATCCTTTTCTCTCTTGCGCTGGTCTTTGACAGCTCAGCTGCCTTGAAGAGAGTGAAAGTCATCTTTGTTTTATACATATATATATATATATAAATTTCAGAAATTGCTGTAGATTTGCTGCCTGGGGCTTACATGCAAATTACACTATTTTACTAATTAATACCTTTCATTTTAGATAATGCAGTATGTAAAATGGGACATACCATTATGAGCTTTCTGGTTAGGAAGGAAACTGCTAATTGTGAAGTGCAATGGCAGAGAGCCAAGGTCACTTCTATCAGACTTCAGTCTTGCCCAGATCCTTGGACTGATATGTTAAAATCACACCAGGGATCTGTTTCTGCAAGAGTTTTAATTAACCTTAGAAGACAGAGCAGGGTCAGCCTCTGTGTTGCTATCATGCCTGTGTTTTGCTTCAGCACCTTTTAGTTTGTGGGTAGTCTTTGCATAAATGGCGTTTTCTAAAATCAACAAATGTTGTTTATGACTTTGGAAAAACTTTAAGGGAGTTGTATTTCTTAATCGGGTCTCTGGTTTTTATTTTCCCATAGTTTATCACAGACTTGGTTTATTCAGACTGCTAAAAGTCAGTATGGGAGGGGCTGAGCTGGGGATGTACTGACACCGGTGATGCTCCTAAAGTTGTCCAAGACTATTGTTCAGAAAACTACTGAAATCCTGTAGGTGTTTTAAGATTTGTGGTATACATCTTCAGTAGAAGAGATCTGGAAGTGGTGCCTTCCTACTAATATATGCTTGAACGGTGTTTGGGATTCTATTGATATATATAATGGTATGTGACCTTTGGTAAGCCAGTTAGTGACTCAATGCCTTGGTTTCAGCCTGAAAAAAAACATAATCATTTTTTGAATGGTATAGCGTATTTTGAGATGTTCACATTAAAGCTGCTGTGTAAATGCAGAGTATGGTATTAGACATTATAAAAGGGTCCAAGTGCTGAAAGAGCACACTGGAAGAATGAAAGAAAGGAAATCCAACAACTGTGTGCTCCCCCCCAGGGAATAGAGCAGGAGGCTAAGAGTGGTTTATAATGGTAGGCGCATTACATACAAGGTTATAATTTATTGGCTCCTGTGTTTCCATTACCACTGTCGAATTGCTTGGGGAATTCAGGTTTTGTCAAAGTAAATGGCTCCCTTAGATTGTTGGGGCATTATGGTAAATCTGCCTTTTTTACTGAGTGTGGTGTTTGGGTTTTTATTTAACAATTATTGCAGTTTATAACTTAAAATTTTTTTTCAGCAATTGGCAAGATCTAATAGCCAGCTAAATGTATGCAAGTCTCCAGTAATTTCCTCCTGAACCAGGCATCTCCCACTCCAGATGCGGTGCTTATTACTTGCTTGCTCGTAATACAAACTGAGAACTACATTTGCATGAAAAAGAAACAACCTAGAAAAACAAAAGATGTCTCTCCTTTTTCCCAGAGAAGAAAACATGGCCGAAGTGATGGATAGACATGTGGTGCATTACCAGATGGGGTTATAGGTAACAGTGGAGAGTAAGATGTGCACATAAGGAAAATGATGTGTCAGCGTGCTTGAGTGAAGTGACGGATGGGCTGCACTCCCCTGTGTTGCACTGGATGCTTCTCCCATGTATCAGCTTTGCAGAGCTATTTCACTGTTTCGGGTGGAAAGCTGCCATTTGCTAGCCTTTGGCTTCACGTAAGTTTTTCAAGCAGAGGGAGCAATGCTAATTTGCTATATAGGCTTTTCAGCTGCTCTGTTTGTAGAAATTCTCCAAAAGAGACATTTCTTACATTTTTTGTAAGAGTCTTGCCTGATCCTATACTGGTTATAGTGGATTAAACATGAGTAGACTTCTCAGTATTTCTCCACCACTGTGTTTCTTTCCTTCTTGGATACATTCTCTATCAGGTGAAGATCCCACCCCGAGTTACACAAGAGGAGGCAGATGGAGTTTGGCATTTATATGCATTTATGTATATTACAGCAGCAGTGGATTGTGTAGGGGACACACTTTGGCAGAGGAGACTCTTTGACTTGGCTTTTTAATGCCTGGATTTGCACAGACAGGAGTGCCATTCAGCAGCATGCCGTGTATATAGACCCGTGGATTTACCTTATTGTTCATACTCACTAATTTGCTTCTGATGCCATAGCTTGGCTGGTCGGTGCCTGAACTTTGTCATAAAGCCATCCAAAAAGGAGTGATGTTTCATGTGGCAAAGGCTCTGATCTTGAGAACTATTTTTTTTTTTGTCTGGCAGATGGCTAAAAATGTGTTTTGACACAGGAGATTAACCACCATACTAAAAGGTATTGCAAAAAAAAGATGGCCAAGAGTGTTTAAAACCCTAGTAATTGAAGCTGTCCTCACAGAAGTCAGTGAGCGTAGGAGAGGGGATTGCTGAAGGGCTGCATCAGAAAAATTCATCATTCTGAGCTCTTACATTTTTCAGAAAATGTGCTATTTGCAGGTGTTATCTTCATGTCCACTATGTTTTCCAGAAACGAAGTATTTTTACTTGTCTTTGGGTGATAATGTTAACTTCTTATTTGCAAACTAGAGAATTGCATGACGGACCTGATGTGACCAAAGCATGGTGGTACTGATAGTGAACTTCTTTTGGATTGGAATGGCCAGCAGTGGCTCAGTCATGCCTAAAAAAGTCGTAAGGCAGTGCAGAGGGCTTTGTACCACTGGCCCTACACCCTCCCTATTAGTGTGTGCCAGTGTGACATGCCTTTGTGGGACTCGATGTCAAAGGTGAATGCTAAGTTTAATCCCTGCACGTCATCCTTCTGAATGATTCCTGATGAACGCTGGTAACACTTAGTATATGACAGTGTTTGGTAGCTGGTTACTCAAAGGCAGATAGATAGGCTTTCTCAACTCAGCCCTAAAAATCTTGTACATGTTTTAACCCTGGCAACTTTTGCCCACCTCCTCTAAATCTCTGCTGTTTGCTCTTTGGGAGGGTTGTGCTTCTGTGGTTTTATGGCACACGCAGAACATGCTGACAAGCTGCATGAACTTTCTGAACTTTACATTTCCCAGCTGAAAACTTGTCCCAGTAGTGCTCACCCACCATCATATGCTTCTCAATTTTCAGAAGGATGCTGCCCTACAAACACAGATTTATTACTAAAGAGGTTGGGATTTGGGAGATTAAAAAGCGCCGCTTGTATACACTGAAGCTATGACAGTTGTTTTCTGCCATTGAATGGGGTTTGGCAGAGATACTGCAGTTTGTTTGCAGGGAGCGTCAGTGCAGGGATGCAGTGATGTGCACTGTGTATGGTCTGTAATAGTACACTGTATTCCTTGTTTCTAATCTTATCAGTTCATGTTCAGGCAGACTCCTGGTGCTGGCTGGGTGCCCAACAGGTCAGACTGGCTTCAGGCGCTGGCTGTTAATGCTGGGTGCGTGTACTTGCAGGTCAGAGGGAGGCTACGTGTGCTCTTTGTAGACAAAGCTGTGTCCATACGATCAATAAGCTGCCACATAAAATGCTACAACAATATTTTATTTATGCCATGGAGGATTTTTTTTGTCTAGGAAGGTATTTTCTTACAGTATAGAGTTATTTTTGTCTGCTGTCTCATAATTTTAGTTTGATAATCCCATTACAGTTTCAACTTGAAAAGTTTGTCTGGGTACTTCTTGAGTTTTGCACTGTTGTATTTATACTGTCCCTTCTGATTTCACTGTTCTTTTCAATATTTCATACTGTTTCTGTTAAGAATCACTGCTTAAATTTCAGATAAAAACCGTAGTTCCTTCTCACACTACAGTAACCCACCTGTATATATCTTTGACTGTGGGATGCCACTTTCTTTTGAAGCCGTAGATCACTCTTAAAAGCCTTTCCTTGAGCTTCAGAAGGCATTATAACTAATATTTCACTCTGATGGATGTCTTTAAGCATTACAACATGGTAATTGCTGACCTCTACAGCACTGGATTCATTCACTGTTCAGGGACTTTGTGACTTCTACAGACAAAAACAGCTCAGGGTGCACGCAATTTCGGCTTCACTCATCACATATCAAGCTGATTTTTTGCAAGCATTGTCAGTATGGTCTTGTTAAAAATCTGATATTTTACAACAGGTTTTCCCAATCTGGGGTAAGCTGTCATGGGAAGAACCCAAGATTAATTCTAATAAGACATGAGAGCCTGAACAAAGATAAACTACAGGATTTGAGAAAGCTGCATGACCCTGGCTTTGCCCAGCTCCCACAGCAGCTGTGCTTCTGCAGCTGGGGAGGGAGCGATGGGGAAATACAGTGCCAGCTGAAAGCTACCTGTTTATCCCTAGTCTTGCACGAAACCAAACTGCTTCTGGTAACAGAAGTGTCTTGCAGGGAGCATACTGGTACTTTGGCTGGAAAGTTACTGGTCTGGCCATTATGTAAAAGAAAAAAAAAAAAAAGGGAAGAGTTAAAAAAATGAGAAAAATTTCTCTCTAGTGCATCATGCAGATGGGCCTGGGAACAGGTTCACCCCATTTACCAGCTCCGTATCCTCTTTCCTTTGCCAGTTTGGATTCCTCTGACAGCTTGAGCCATGTCTTTTCCTGACTTTACAGGGTGCTGGGAGGTTTGCTGATGTGCTAGTTTTACTCGCTTGGCTATGGTACCATCTTCCTCAGCAGTAATGTTAAACTTCTTACCTCCTCTTTGTGGGAAGTTTTGCTTATGTTGCTAGAGAACTGCTGAAAAGCCTTTAAAATTGTTTGAATAGCTTTAAAAAAACCCCAGAGCATGTGCCTAATAATTTAATCTAATTGTCTTTGTATGTAATTTGAACATTTTTGTTTGGTTAGAAAGAACAAACATTAATTTAATGATATGTGTACATGAGGTGCCTCTTAGTTCAGGGGAAGAACAGAAGGAGGGAATATTACTTTTGGTATTAAAAAGACATTTTGTTTTCAAAGGCAGAGAGAAAAATGTAAAACATCTGGAATCAAGAGCACTTTCTGCCCAGTCTTTTAAGCATAACTTCCAGTGGTTCTGCAGAATTTGCTGCGCACTGGGGTCACCTGTGAACTCAGGCAGTGGGCAGGTGACTGTCTGCCCAAAGGAGCTGATGGAGCTGTACCTCTCTGCTGCCCGTCTTCTGTGGGTCACCAGAAGGGCTTGGCACTTGGCACTGTGCTCAGTCTTCCACATCTGCAGGGCCAGCTATTGAGGGGTTAAATAGTGAAAACCACAGTCGGGTTTGTCTTATAACTGTTTTCTGGCAGTTTGAAATCGTGGCTTAGCCCCTGCTGAAGTTTGGCTTCTTGTCCCGTCAGAGCGGTTGGGATTTTTGGTGCGACTGGTCGGTTTGCATGTGGCTGACTGAGGGCAGGAGTTTCTGGGGGATGCCTGTCCTCATGAATGCTGTAAAGCTGTTTCTGCAGCAGCTCTCCATCTTGTCCTGCATTGGAAACAGGAAGGCTTAGCTGTCTGACAGCACTGGGTTCCAGAAGAGGGAAGGCTGTGGGATTCACTAATTAAAAAAAGAGAGAGATGAAACTGTTTCCTTTCCTCATAGTGTTTGCCTAGTATAATTCGACTCTGGAATGCTGAGGAATTTTTGTTTACTTGCAGTGGCGATGGGACAAAGGTGCAAAACCCTTTCCTGCTTTGTGGCATTCAGCCTCATTTTGTTTTGGGGATACCGTAAGGATTTGTGGTAGGGAGGAATTTGTCCCTTGTGTTGGCTGTCAGCAGGAATATGATTTATCAGACAAGTGAAACTAATGCTGCATATGGTTTAAGAGTGCCTTTCTCTGCACAGAAATGGTATTTATTTAGAAGAGGTTGCTTCTTAGTCAACGCTTAGAGTGTGTTTCTGCTGCTACAGCAACAGGCATGAGAGTCTCATTATTCAGGCAAGTTAGCATTAATTTTTTTTTCCAAGTTTTTTAAAGATCTGATCCAAACCGATATGAATTTGCCATTGCTAATTTTAGAATGGTCTGCTTGCATGAGATAACAAATCCCAGTTTTACTCTAAAGACAAAGTATTGTAACAGAAGGCTGGCAAGATTGTTATCGAAATGCTAATGATCATTTCTCCTACAGTCTCAGTTATTTTCAGAGGGAGGACTAGAATAGACACATAATCTGAATACTATTGATTTTAATATGTATTACTGTCTCATTAAGCTGTCTTTCCCTTTCTGGACAAAGGTTCATTAATTGCTGCAGTTGATGTATCATTAAAGTGGGATTAGGTGCAAGATGAGTAGAGGGAAAGAGAGGTCTAAAATATTAACTGTGCAGTTGTGGGTGGATTTTGGGTAAAGATACTGTGGTCCTAACCAAACGAAGGGGACGCTGCTGTGTTTGTTATGCTGCCTCCTGATTGCCTTCTGCGTAACAGCCAAGAAATCAGCCAAACAGAGGCACTATCGTATTTACTTTCCCAAATTATCCCTTCAGTAAATATTAATGAACATGTTTATTTGTGGATTAATTTCAGGATAATTCAAATCAAAAATTCCTCTGAGAGTTATTATGAAAAGATGTAAATTTTATAAATTTACTTTTAAATTTCTAATTTAATTTTGAAACAGTTTTTAGCAGGCTACCTCTTTATTGTCTGCCTTCATATGTGTTTTGAAATGTTTTTATTGCAGCTTGTACCAGGTTTGCAATATTGTCATCCTTATAAGCGAATCAATACATTTTAATTTCCAATACCAGTAATAATTTATGAATTTGTAATTATTTCAATACAGTAAAGGAGAATGAATTAGAAGGAAGTATAAGGAAGGTTTTGTTTTGATTGACTTCCATTAACATTTATTTATCTGTAAATTAGACACACACAAATATATGTATATATGTGTAATATATATATCTCCCTGATTGTATATTTTTTGCCAGAAAGGCCTGTTCCATGTGTTCTTCTTATGTCCATATCCAATTCAGTAAACTGTGCATTATTGTGACTGTGTGCCAGACATGGGTGTATGTTGTGTCACGGCACAGTGGCTGGTCCTGCTGCATCTCTGGATGTGTGCCCAGGATGACCCCCCATGATGGAGCATGTGTCCTTGAGGGATCATAGGGGTGCACACACACAGACTCCTCTTGCACCCCAAAAATACATATCTGTGCTTGTTGTGTGAGGGAGAAGGGATGCCCAGCAAGGGGTCGACTGGAGAGGAGGCAGGGGAATAGGAGCAAGGCACGTGTCACTTGAGGATGCTGAGACTTGGTGTGTTGGGCTCTTCTGATCGTTGCTGCTGAGCTGACTTGTGATTTTGTGCTAAAATGTCATGAGAAGAGACTCAGAAATAGCAGAGGCTTTCCTGGCAGAAGTGTGAGCTGCAGCACGTTGAGTGGGCAGGATGCATCAGTGCCAGGGCTGCTGCTCCTTGGCCAGCTCTATGTGGAGAGGGTGCAGCAATGTGGAAGAGGCAGGCAAGGATGGCTTTGAGTTCAGTCCAGAGTAACTCACATTTCAGCCAAGAGTTTTTGTGTGAAGATCCTTATTCTTTCGCATACTTTCTTTCTAAAACAAATCATGAAAAGCCCCTGGAGAATACAGTCATGCACATACGTCATAAAACAGTAAAATAATAGTTGACAACCATGAGATGAAATTTTTTTGCTTATTCCCTTCTGCTGTATAGGTAATCCTGGTGTTAGATCATAGTGGAAAACATTTGATTATTTATATTTCACAGTCATGCAACAATGTAAAATCTGAACCAATTACATCTTTTTTTTAATAATCAGTATATTACTTTCTAAAGGAAAATATGATACCTTTGATCTGTATTGCAGAAAGGAATATTTATTTTTTCCTAGCTGGGGTTTTATCTGTTCTTTTATGAACACAGGACTTCCTTTTATATGCAGTCAGACTCACTTTTCTCTGAATGTATATTTTCATGGTGGTCACTCCTGTTAAAAATAATTCAGTGCAGTTTAAAGAAGGGGCTGTGTAGGTTCTATCATCTGTGATAATATTGTTCAGCCAGGGAGAGGTAATTTTGTGCTTATTAACAAACAAAAACTCAACAGCCAGGGTTGAATGGTCATCTCCCTCTCATCTCTGGCTTCTGTTTTATAAGCAGGTGGTGGCCCATGTGAAGAGTAGCCAAAGCAGTGTCCTGCCCATGCACATGGGAGGAGAATTCAGGGTGCACAGAGGTGACAATAAAAGGGGCACAGTATGGAGGAGAAGAGGGGATGTTTCCAATGGGTAATGTTCTTCAATTCTTTGTAGTTGTTTTTCATCAAATGAGGCTTAAAAATTCCAGAAGATATTCCGTTTATTGCTGCCTCCTTAGTCTGTTTTGGCTTTTTGTCAGTTAGATTTTATACAAAATAGAAGTTTAAATTCTGCCATTCTCAAGTGAAAGGATGAGAGGGAATGACCTTAAGTTGCACTAGGAAAGGTTCAGATTAAATATTAGAAAAAAAATTTTCACTGAAACTGGTTAGGCATTGGAGTTGCCCAGGAAGGTGATGAGGTCACAGTCTCTGGAAATGTTCAAGAAGCATCTGGTTGTGTCGTTTGGGCATATAGTTTAAGGGTGATTATGGTAGTGCTGGGTATCAACCAGGTGGGACTAGATAATCTTGAAGGTCTCTTCCAACCTCAGTGATTCTGTAATTCTCTCAGTGATACCACTGTTGCAGTGGTGGGTACTTTCTACACTAGGATACTGCCCTGTCAGAGGGGCCTTTCTTCTTAAATTTAATCACTTGAGAATGAATTTATCTGGTAGTGAAAATTGTGATGAAAGTGGGTGGGTTTTTATAAGATCTTGGATGTAGGAGAAGCTGTTTCATTTAATACTCTCCATAGCTATTGGAGAGAAACTTATTGTTGGTACAGAGGCTGAGGTGAAAAGAATCTGAGCTCACATTTAAAATGAGAGATAAACAGGAAACTGGATGGAGTTCAGGTTCCTCAACTGATCTGATGCTTTTGATGAACATGTGCCTCTAATGAGTCAACTTATGACTTAAAGGTTTCACTTAGTGATGCCAATTCGTCAAATAAGTGCTGGTGAAATAAATAGAAGCCAAATGGGGAGCAAAGACTGTGGTCAGTCTGAAAGGGTCTCATTAGTGTGGAAACTCAGTGCAATTGGCAGCAAGCAGATAAAGACCATAATGAATCTCAGGTAAAACAGTAAGTGTTGTTTTGGGGTTTTTTTTGTTGTGTTATTTTTTTCCTCCCCTGAAGAGTTTAAAAGAACATTAAAAGATACCTCTGTAGCAATATTTCACTATTTGGTGTCGCATAGCTCCAGACCCAATAAAGTAATAGTAAGGGTGGATCCTGACCATTGTAGTGTTCGGTATCCAAGCTGTTTAGTAGCTTTGTCTGAATGAGCTTCAAATAAACACCGTTTTGGTTTTTGTGGCGTTTTTCAGTAATTAATGAAGGATTGTGAGTAATCTGCTACTTGGCAGATCTGCTCTTTAGGACTCTGACTCAGTTTGGTGGGAGGTGTGAGAAATCACTACTGTAGTAAGTAGCAACATCGTAGCACCTCAGTAGAACCATTTTTGAGTGCTGCTGGAAGGCAATACTCTCCTTCCTAGGAAGAAAAGCTCGAGAAACGTCATTCAAATACCTTTGCTTCACTGACCTGGAGCAAATATTATTCAAGATAGTGGTTTGCACTGATGGAGTTGTTGTATTATTTCATTGTTGGTCTGTCAGGTGTTACCATTTTCTGATCTGCATGCCATGAATAGATTTGCTTTTCCCCTTGTATTTCATATGTTTCCTTTCTTTGCATATGAGAAAGATATATTGAAGTTTGTTTTTTTTTTTTTACCAGGGTCTGTAGTTACAGGACAAGGGGTAACAGTTTTAAAGTGAAAGAGGGTGGATTTAAGTTAGATGTAAGGAACAAATTCTTTATTGTGAAGGCTGATGAGACACTGGAACAGGCTGCCCAGAGAAGTTGTGGATGCCACATCCCTGGAAATGTTCAGAATGCCACATTCCTGGAAATGTTCAGAAATGTTCAGAAAGGCCAGATTAGGCAGGGCCCTTAGCAACGTGGTCTACTGGAAGGTGTCCTTGCCCATGGCAGGGGGGTTGAAGCTGTATGATCTTTGAAGGTCCCTTCCATCCCAAACCATTATATGATTCTGTGACTCTAAGACCAGAGAATGGGCACAGGAGATAGGATGTGGCAGGCACGGCCACAGACAGTGAAAAGTAAATATTGTAAAATGCATGTCTATGTGTTTTGTGAGGTTACAGTAGTTGACATTTCTACTGTTGATTCTTTAAACACCTTAATGCAGTATGAAGATGCCACAAGGAAAATTGCATTTTTGTGCTGAAGGATTTCTTCGGGTATAATGCTTCCAAATTGAATACAGAATTGAATAAAAATGGAGTCATTCTTTTATTTTTATTCCAGCACGACTTTGCTGGAGGAATTCTTTTGATTTGCAGAAAAGCTTATAGTGGAAAAATTGTTTGACGTTCATAACAAGTATAGTCTCATCTTTAATGGATTGCTTAAATTTTGCAATAAGGGTGTTGTTTTTCTCAACAATAATAGTAAATTCTTGACCTTATGTTTCCAGTTTTTCAGTAAACAAAACTATCTTTAGTTAATGTTTCTTAACTCCACAGAATTCTTTATAGAAAACAGTAAATATCAGTGCTCCCTTTGTGATGAGAAGGTAAAACACGTCTGAAGTGACCTACTACCAGCACAGCGGAACCAGGGAGTGATCATACGCCTCCATACTGGAACACTGTGCTGTTGTGACACTTGATGCACTCAAGCTCTTGTCATCACCCTCGTGTTTGTAAGGAGCGTGACAGACATTTCACACCAGATTTTCTTCGGGGTAAAGAGCTTTGATGAGTTTCACCTTCTTTGCTGTGTGTTACAGCTCCATTTGGCCTATATCCAAGTTTAGTTGCTTTAGTTACTGAAATTATTTTTCCGTTCTATTTCCTAGTATTAAAGTTCTGTAAAATTAACTGGAAAACTGCTATTATGTACCCTGTTTCTTTTTTTGTCTTCACATTCGGAGTCTTTTTTTCTTTGCATGTGTTTGTTTTTCCTTTGTTTATTTTCTCTTCTATTGCATCTATGAAGCTTTTGTTCTCAATTTTCATGTCATTGGACATATGAGAAGCCAAATAAAATATTTCACTTTTCTGCTTCAAGTTAAAAACCAGTTTTTATGCTGAACAATAACTGTATTACAAGGAATCCTGATGTGCCCTCAGTGCCATTACAATATGTTGAATAAAAGGTAATTTAATGGAAACAGCAGAGTATTTGAAAGTTCACTGCATGAAAATTGGATTTTTGCCTTTTATTATTTACATTGCACCTTATTCATATTTAAGGCCACAGGGATTATCATCCTTCTTAATGGCTTTATTTAATAAAGACTTTGCATTTCACAGTACAGGATCTAGCACAGGCTTCAATCTGTTATCAGGATTTCAATTAACTAGCTTTAGCTTCAGTTGACCTATAAATCCGATAAATATATCTAAATAATTAATTTGCTTTCACTGGCTGATAGTGGCTACTTTTACATAGAGCTTCTAAATACTTAGCTGCTAAATGGTACAACCATGCTCATAACTTGCTTTTAATATTATTTCTAAAGATGACATATGTCTATTAAAGTGACTGGCTACACAAATACCAGTGTCTGAAGGCAGAGGACCTTGTAGAGGAGCTATAGTTATGGCTGAGGACCATTGCAGCTGGGCTTCAAGTGCACTCTGAATTCTGGGAGGAGAGGTTAGGAACAGGTGGATTTCATGGATCAATACATGCCTGAACTAGCATGAAGGATTTTGCATTATCCTTTGATCGTGGCTGTGTATATTGTGAACCAAGGTTAGAATGTTGCTGGTTCCTGGGTGGAGGAGTGGTAATATAGAAGTCTGAAGGAAATCCTGTTACTCTTATGTTTGGGTCTTTCCTTCACCCTATGCAGAATCATGCACCCATGGTAACTTTGAAGTCAAGGATGGTTTTTTTTGAGTGCATTTAAATCTTTTTGCCAGGTGTGCAAAACAAATAATGATGTTAACAATTTTTTACTGCACTCTTTTGGGTGTTGAAAGAGACTGAGATTTTATTTTAAGTGAGCCTGATAAGCAGACAGGCTTGAAAAGGTGTGCCTCGAAAGCACAGAGATGGGGTCTGGCACTTTCCATATTTCCTCTTGTAAATTTTTTCTCTGCACATCAAAATATTGATACCCTGAAATAAGGAATCAGCCTCATGCCAAGCACTGAGGACAAATAATTAGGTCAGTGGGACTCATGCAGCGTGAACACACCATGAGCCAAGACACCCATTAAAACTGCCACCCTTGCCCCAGAACAGAGCAGCAGTCAGTACCCCGGAGCTGCAGGAGCGGCACAGTCGTGCCGGCCCTTCGGAGGTGCAGACCGTGCACTCTGTGATTCAGCTAAGAGCAGCAGGATGGCATACAATCCTGGCAGCTGTGGAAAAGCGCTGTTGATCTGAGATTCCTCGTATTTTCTAAGTTATTCTTGCTGGGTTGTGTTCTGAGGAGGGAAGATTGAAAACCTTCAGGGACCTGCAAATACCAGGATGTGGGTCACATTTAAAATGCTTAAGTTGCAATACCTAGAGCTTTAAAAATATTTTTTTACCTATCAATGCATGATTAACTGTGTGTATGTACTCAAAGAGAAAAGTAATATTTATTAAACATAGTTCATTTAGACATTTTTGGCATTTGGTATGCAAAGATTATGCATTTTTCCCAGGAGTTATGTTAATTATTTCAGCATGATAACTTTAATTTTAAAAGGGCTTTTCTTTGCTAAGGGGAGGGTTATATGTGCATGTGTACAAGGAGAACTTTAATTAAAATTTCTATTCTCCATTTTTTTCAGGAGTTTAAAATGCACTTTCTCTCTGAGTCAGAAAGACTGCTTATATTTATAGGGCTCAAAGAGTTAATGTGTGAAAATGAACACATTCAAGGTTATATTAATGGAGACAGCTCCATTGTGTTGGCAAAGGAAAAAGATGAAAAACAGCCTCAGTTTACTTCTCTTGCTAAACAGTATTTTGTTCTGTATTGTTAGAAGAAATCATTCCATATCTGGAAAATATGGAAAACATGGAAATCATGATGCTGTCTCTGCTGACCTTAATGTAATTTTATTTTTAACTATTTCTTTCCCAGCCTTCCTGAAAGGATTGAAGTAGAAACCACTTTGTTTTTCTGAGGAAGGTCTGAGAATTTGAAATGTGATTCTCGTTTCTGGTGCCTACTGCAACAGATAAAATAGGGGGGAGTTCTCCTGATGTTTGTCTGTACATCTGGTCACTGGGAAACTAATACTCTTAGATGCATATGCCATGGGACAGTAGGGCATGTTCAGTGAGTTTTCAAAAATATTAATAATTTGGTACATTCGATTTAGCCATGGTGTAGGAGATTGTTGACAGTATTAGAGAATTAACGAATAAACTGGGGTGGAGGGGGCACGGGGGGGGAAGGCAACACAAGAGTTTGTGTCAAAGCTCCATCTATTTCTTGTGTGTTCTTACAAGTTCTTCTGAAAACTTGCTTCTATGAATTTGAATGGAAAAGGAGAAACTCTAAAAAAAAAAAAAAATCAGTTTCCTTCCTCATAGTAGATGTTGCTGTTTAGTAAAAATACACTGCTATAAATCAGTAGTTGTCCAGAGTAAACTCCACCCATGGAGTACACAGTCCTCCCGAGAACACAGAAGAAGGGACACCAGGGTAGTTTCTCTCCTTGAAGCCTATCATTAAGGATTCTGTAATCATTTCTTGGGAGCCATTCAGTTGTGCCTGCACTGCCCTCTCCTGTTGAAATCCTCCCAGCAAAGTCAGGAGGGAATAAGTCACTCTGCTTCTGCAGCTCTCTCAGGTTTCCTTTCATGGTGCTCTTGATGGGGTTGTCACCTGTCCCTCTGAAAGGGTTAGGATTTGCCACCCAGAAGTTATTTACTGAACCAGTAGACCTTAAATATCATGCACATCAGCAATACAGGTCCAAAGAAACCACATCATTGGAAACTGCTCATCTGCTAACCACCATCTGGCAAGCAGCTCCTGTAACAAGAAAAGCAAATAGGGAAGAATATAAATGTTTTGATTCAGGAGCTGTAGTTTTCTTTGAAGTTTGATAGCAAGAGGTCAGTCTATTAAGGAAACTTTGGTCTCACTTCAACTCACTGCCTCAGTGAACCTTTGTTTTGTTATTTTATTTTAACATAAAACTTTGCTATTTTAACCTTAAAAATAACCAGTGTTACTGATAGAAAATTGTCTGCTAAGGCAAACAGATTTATCTGTAGCTAATATGAACACTGTATTGCTCCTTCTGTACAAGACACATACATCCTTCCTTTGACTGTTTGTGCTCAATCTGGGTTTTTTTTTGCTATTTGCCAGTGGAAAGGCCCTGGCTCATTTCTTTCTTGTGAATCGTATTTTAATTGTCTCATTTCCTAGTGAAGTGAGTAAAGTTGATCTGTGCATACATAAACTAACTTCACACATACCTTTGCTAAGCTGCAATGCGTATTAATAAAATTTCTAAAATTATCTTCTACTATTTAATACATTACAGCCTTGTAAGTGAGTTAAGAATTAATGGTGGGGTTATTCACATTCAGTAATTCTTATCAGATGCATTTGTATGAAGGATCAGAAGGAGGAGGTAACGTGCCCTGTTTTTTTAGCCCAGACAGGTTGTCGGCCGGGACCAGGACTTGTGGAAGCATTAAAGATCATGCAAACTTGGTAGGATGAAAACAGCCGAAAGGGTCCTTAAGAGAGACCTGTAAAGAAGTACTGAAAACAGGCTAGAAAAGCAGCTGACCTGCCTCATGGGCTATGCAGAAGAATTTGGATCTGAATATGAAGAGTGTGTCCCTGTACATTGCTGGTAGATCACAGAATCACGGACTTTTTGAGGTTGTCAGGGACCTCTGGAGAACACCTAGTCCAACCCCCTCACTTCCCTGCCACCGGTTGGTCAGGAACATGAAGAGAGGTACTGAACAGCACATGAGTGCAACAGAGACTGTGCCAGGTCATGACAATGAAGACAGTGGCTTCAGAATTAAGCAGTCCTTAAAAATGTAAACCTGTTGTTTTTCCATTGTTAGGAGTTGCACCCTTCTTTGTTAATCTTTAAAGAATGCTTTTGGCTAATTTCTTGATTGGGTGTGTGTTTTAATATCCATATCTATGCTATCAGCAATTGGAAGCAGAGTTGGAAAGTGAAAACACTTCAGCCACTTAGCTGTGAGAGTCTTTCTTTCCTTTAGACTTTGGAAATTGTCACCTGTCCTGAAAATTTATAGCTTGGCTTTGCTTTGGGGCTACTGTGAGTTAATCTGAAGTATTTATAGCCATTATAGTTGTTTGACAAACAGGTTTAGCCAAATAAGAGAGAAATCAGGAGAGCAGATTAATAGCAGGGAGTCCTTTGTTTAACTTGGCAAGGCCCATCATAAACCATCAAAGCAAGCAGTCACTTTGTCAGTAGTATTGAATGGATGAATATTATAAACAAAGAGGCCATCAAGTCTTACATCCCAGTTTTCCTCAGAAACAGAAGTAATAAGGGCTTGCCAAACAGCTTTAGGACTTGAATATAGGTGTTTTATGTATTCAAAGCATATGGGGTTCATAACTACTGTTCCCTTTGGTATTGGTGAGTTTTCTCAAAATACAGGAAGGAAATGGGTCTTGAAAGAGCCCAGAAATGACACACAGCCCATCTGTTTGCTGAACCATTTCTCTAAATTAATTCCATTACTTCCCAAGTAGAGTTGATACTAGGATGTTGAAAACAAGAGTATTTCAGAACCAATTTTGAAAGCAGTTCCCAATGGCCTGCTATAGATGCAGGTATTCTGCTGATAATTCCCCATTCCCAGGTGAGGTATTCACTTAAGGCCCTACTTCAACAGAGGCTTTAAACGCATACTTGTGTTAATCTCTGTTACAGCAATTTTGCCTGTGGTTAACTCTAGTACTGTGTTCTCAATTAAACATGTGTCTAATGTGTCCTCTGTAGAAGTAATGGGCTAACTTGAGGTTAGAGATAATTTCCTCTGAGTAGCTACTGAACTCTGTTCAGGCTGTACCTGTCTGCATCTATTAGCACAAGGCAAGGTGGTGACTTAAATCCTCCTATCAGGAGCTGTTTAAGAAAACAGCTGAAGTCTTCCACTTGACTAATCCATATGAGAGGAACTGAAGGAGCTGGGAAAAGCAGGACTGTAAAATGTAATTTTGGGGTTCCTGCTCTTTGTCAGCTGTTGCAAGGAGAATGTCATAGGATGTTACAAGTGTCATAGGCGTCTTTAATTATATATGACCTACTTCCTGAAATATTCATAAGAAATGGAGATACGAAGTGACAGTTCTGGTTGGAAGGTATAAAGGTTATTCTTAAATATCAACAAGGTGATTTCCCCTACCAGATTCTGCATCTAGCAAAATAACTGGATTGCTGAGTTTACAGGAAAAAAAGTGTCAAAACTGTTCATTCACCCATGAGTCCTCTTTCACCCATGCCTTCCTTGCCATCCGACAATAGTGATTGCTGTAGATGTGTCTTAAAATCCTAAGTGCTGCAGGTGTGAAAAAATCCTGGCTCCTGACGGGGAGCTGGGGAGTGAAGACAGGGATTTATAGGACAACATAAGTGCTACAGAATTCAGAATCAAGTATACTCTTCAGTTTCAGGTTTGATGAGTCCTGTGAGCCCTGCAGGACTGGTGAGTCCTGAAAACCATATGGTTAGCAAATTGAGTGAATTCCAGTCTGAAACAAATGTAAAAATAGAGGAACTGGTTTTAGCACTTTGGTTTTAACTGCCTGTGCTTACATTAGGATTGTGTTAGAAATAGGAACACTAAACTTTTACAGCTGGCAACGGGTGGATGATGACGAACAAAAGGATTGTGTTCTGAGTGTTCAGGGGAAAGGCAAGATGCAGATGATGGGACTTACAGGGTCTGCTGTTTAAATGACAACTCATTTAAGTGTGGGCCAGCAGTAAGTAAGTAAAGTAATGGCCAGTCTTCACGAATGAAGAACCTGGAAGGTCTTTACACCTTCCAGCCTGCGCATTGGATTTTTTAGGTGAGACACAGTGTGCGCGGAACTGAGCCCACCCTTTAATCCTAAGGTTAATCTGCCGGGGCCAAGCGAGCTTGGACGGTGGCAGCGAGGTCCTCAGGACGTAGATGGATTGCCTTACAGGGCTAACGAGCTCCATCTGCCCGGGGAGTGTCCTAACCGGGAATTGAACCTGGATCTCGGCATTGACGGTGCCGTGCCTTAACCACTTCACCACCAGGGGCACTCCAGCAGTAACCCCCTATGGGCAGTCGTCAGTCATTTCTGCACACTTGAGATTGTCGCTGGCTCGGCGTACGTCCCGCTCCCAACCCCTTACTGTGCTGCTGTCACATGGGGATGGTGAAAGGGGAGGAAGGGTGCTGTTTTCTTGGTGAACCAAACATCTGCAGTGTCATTCTAGACCCCCATCTCTGGGAGTGCCTTTTCACTGAATTTTGTTTCTCATCCATGCAAGTAGGGAACAACCTCTCTGTAATACAAGCCTGCACTGGACACCAGCTGTTCAGACATGGAAGCATTTTCTTGAGCCACTGCTTCTGTGTCTCCTGCCTTCTCTGCAGGTTGCTAACATGTTTCTCTGTCCTTGAAACTGGCTCAACTATATGTGACTCTGCAGTGCTTCCTCCTTGTCTGCCCAGTTACATTGTTCACTGCAGGTGCCCTTGTTGACAGACACATTTAGCTGCCTCCTCTGGCCATCTTGTATAGTATTTCGAGCCAATCCATGGTAATTTTTAGGAAAAGGTCACAAACTAAAGCCTTGCTTTAACCAGATAACTTACTTGGAAATTTACTTTGCAGGATGCCTGGTGTTTAGTATAATTCTACCTAGTGGGTGCCGTTGTCTTGCCAGAGAGTACCGTGGTGCAATGTGGTGCACTGGATGGTCTTACAGACTGTTCCTTCCTCAGGGGTGGCACACTGTGACCCAGCAGGACCCTGATCACTTCTGATGCCTTCTACTAATTCATATGACCCTCTTGAAAGTGGGGTAAGGCAGTAGAGTACTCTTGGCCTGTGTTTGCCAACACTATATACATGAAGGGAACCACACAGCCGTTGCCTTCAGCCTTCTCTTATGGGAGACAACTGCAATAAAGAGTCATTCTGGAAGGATCCACAAACCACCGTCCTCCCCATGGCCTGATTCAGCAGAGGCTACAAGTCACTTACCAGCATTTTTATTAAATATAAGGTCAAAACTCAAAGAAAACAGATGAAGCAGGATAAGCCCTGCTAGTGTTCATTGATCCCTAGGATAGCATGGAAAAATGCTGGTACAGTAAACCCAGATATCCAGGGAAGCCCCCCCCGCCCAGCTTCAGCTCCATTTGACATGAACATGGGAACGGATTATGTCAGCCCAGCATGTGGAGGTTTTTAGTGCCAGGGTGTGCTGAGCTGTGCTCTGCCCAGCACCATCACTCCAGCTGTGGGAATCTGAACACTGTAAACCCCATATTTTAAAAGTGTCACAAGCTGCCATTTTGTGAGGTGCCTCCTCCCATGACTTTGAAGAGCAGCTGGTTCCCAGCAAGCCTCAGCACATGACTAGGCAAATTGGTGCTTTCTTACCTTTTTGCAACCCTTGGAGTTGTGTTTGTGGTCAAATTGCTCAACCAG
>NW_020955461.1:202198-329403 GCF_003031625.1 Empidonax traillii | reverse complement strand
TTACCAGGCCTCTTGGGATTTTTATTTTTTTTAGTAATAAAGGCAATAGGAAATAATTGCCAGTATCAAACAAAAATCAACAAAATCTGGAGCAGATGATAGGGACAAGCTACTGGGTCTCTAATTTGTCCTTGATCATAGCAGTGCTCCAGGTGTCTGATTACAGAGAAGTCAACATATTAGGTATTGTCTGACCAGAAAAATATGAAGGAATGCTGGTGGTTTATCCAAATATCATTCCTCTGCCTATTCTGTGTAAGCATATATGTGCGTGTATAGGGACACCATAGTTAAAAATTTTCCAAAAGGTATGAACGCTCTGACTTACGATGAAAGTTCACCTGGAGTCTGGCTGTTTCATTTGTACGGATGCATTTAGGAGGAGGGAAGCTGACATTATTATCAGGTAACTGGACTTCTGTGCTGCTGTTGGTACTGTGTATTTTGACAAGGGATATGGGCGGCTTTTGGTTTTGTGACCATAGCTGTGCTTCGTGGAGGAGATGGGATAAGTTGTGGAGCCAGAAAAGTTTGTGATCCTTCTATGTGCTTGTTCAGGGATGAGTGTTTAACATTTATGTTGATAAGTAAATCTCTCTTATGAAAAGCGAGCTTTAAAGAAAAAAGAAAGTCTCTCTGTTCATAGCCCCAAACCTGACAGCACTTTGGTTTGCATGATTATTCATCTGCGGGCACCATTCTCTGTAAGAGATCCCAGTTTCTGTCTCTCACACCTGGCAATGCATTGCTCTGTCAGGAGTCTCTAGTATATGTGTGTTTTAAAAAATTAAGTACTTGTATTGAGGTCTTAGGATAAAAGCATCACGTTCTATTTTAGATGTGTCAACCAAGGGGAAAAACACTGAAAAGAAGGAAGGAAGAAAAAATTACATCAGAGCTGAATAATTTTTATACTCAATTGTTTCGCAGTGAAATGTAGTACAGTGAGTGTGTGTAATTTACCTCTTCTTGTTGACTGCCTTTGCAGAACTGTATCTGAATCATTTCCTGTTAGTGAATAAAATCAAGAGGTTTTCAGGCTTGTTTAGTCTAGGCAACTGGGAGTTGGTGTAGCTAATGTGTTCCAGGAGGTTAACCACTGTGAACTCTCTTGTCTGAGCCGTTTCCCTTTTTCGGGTGGTTTTCTACCCATACAGTTGCCTTTCAGGTAGCAAGTTATCAGCTGTCTTGCACATGATGTGAAAGAAATGAATCTGTGGCAATGTGAAATCTCAAACACATGTATTGCCTGTCTCTGCTGTAGCCAGGGAGGGGGGAAAGGAGAGGGACTCTTCCACAGCAATGATTTTCACTTCCAGAATAAAGAGATTCATACTTTATGCACAGTAGTTTTTGAAAACCTTATTTTGTATTCACATAAAATCATGGTAATAGGCAGGATATTTATCTGTGATTCACATCTTTAACTCATGGGAAGGTGTTTCCTCTGAGGCATTTTAATGAAATTTTTTATTTACAGACAGAATCCAAAAACAAATGGGAATTTTAGGTGATGCTGACATCAGGGAGTAATTAATACAGAGTCATGACCTCTGTGATGGTATTGCTGTGGAAAACGGCGCAAGCACTCTGGCCTTTATGCTTGCAGAGCCAGCTGGAACGGGTGATTACACCGTTTGCAATTAGCTCCTGGTGTCAGGATCCTCAGGCCAGAGGGTTCCTTCAACATAGAGGGTTTCTGTGGCATCCAGACACTAATCACATGCAAGATGCCTGCAGGCGATTACTGCTGGCACTGCTTTCTTCAGCGTTTAACCTGGGCGGTTTGGAGCACCAGTGCTTGTTGTACTTTTTTTATTAGCTGCATTTGTAAGCTTTTCATTGATTTCTCACCACTCCCTTCTTCTTTTTTTTTTTTTTTTTTTTTTTTAATTTTAAATTTTAAGAGCAACTGATGTATTTGTAATTAATTATTTAGTAGGCATAGTATGACATAAAAGGGAATATTTTACAAACGATTGTATTTTTCTCCTTTGTGTGGCTTTTCTTTCTGCTCTCTTGTGATCTCCCCACAGCTGATCTCATGGATAATGAAAGTAACCGCTAATGGGCTTCCACTTGTCCGCAGTTATAGGTGTGCTACATTTCAGTCCCTGTACGGAGAATAAATTCTCAGGTTCCTTAATGGATATTTGGAGAGTATTTTTCATGTGTAACAGAAACATGCTAATGGATAGCAAAAGCCGATTCCATTCTTGGGTTTTGAATTAATTCGTATAAAAGCTCTGGATTTAATTCAGTTCAGAATGTGCTGTTAATTCAGTAATAGAGGAAGAATGGTGAATATAGTGAATACCGGAAAGCTGATGGCCATTATATTAATGTTTAGAAAAGAAATGCATTCTTATTTGTCATACAGTTCACATTAACAGAGTGGCTGCAAACCATGGAACTCCATTGTAAATGGTGCTGTACGAGCCTTACAATATTATAACTTTCTGTTCCACTTAAAACAGTAATCAACCCTCTTGAAACATTGAAAAAATACTGTGTAGAAAAACCCAGTATTTTGTGGCAGGGAGTTTCAGTTAGGTTCATAGTGGACCCCAGATCTGTAGAATTAAGTGAAGGCGAAAGTATCTTAAAAGGTTTTTTTTTTTTTATTTGTATGTTTAATGAATGCTATACCAGGTCTTAGTAACCTGGGGGTCCAAAAGGTGCACACTGAATAATTTTATTCTTAAATACACATACCTTGACAATGGCAGTTTAAAAGCGGAGTTTCACTCATTATATATGCAGGAATAAGATAATAGTGCTTCAGTTAACTTAACAAATGTTAAACAAAATATGCTGATATTGGTCTCTCTGTGGTGTTTACCGAAAACAGTTAGCTTTTGTACTACATTTCATCCTATAAAGCCAGGGAGGTCATTGGACTTTAATAATGTATTGAGCTTTATTAACAGTTCTTTTATAAAGTTATGAAATATTACTTTCATGTTTCACATGTAGGTTTTATGTGCACGTAATGGGCAAAAGAAAACATGGGAAGTTGTGTGGCAAGTAGCTGTCTCTCATTATCGCTTAGGAGTGAATGATCTCAGTGGGTGGGTAGGATGTGAGGTGGGATTGTGCTGTGCATCACATGAGGCTGGGTCATATGTGTTTCTGGGACCTGAGCCATCTCTGTTTGCTTCTCCCCACTTTAGGATTTGATGTGGATTCAATTTGTGAATTGAATGTGGATGTCTACAGGTTCAAATGGAAACAGAATTTGATGCAGGAATGGAGCAGGTTGTCCAAGGGGAAGGAAGGAGTGAGAAGAGACCTGAGGAAGCAGGGACTCCAAAGCTGCCTGGTGCAACTACCTTCTGTTGTTTCCCTTCTCCAGCTTCTGGTTAAGATGGGAAGAAGAAAAGATCAATAGCCAAGTCCCCTGTTAGGAGGCTATTTGCAAAAATGTATTACTAGTAACAATGACCGGCTGTAGTGTAGTGTTGAAGCTGAGCCATTTTCTAGCTCTGCCAGGTCACTCATGTGACTTCCCCTTACCTCAGTTTCTCTGGCTATGAAGTTATTGTTACTTTATTTTCTTAACAAGAGGAGATGCTCTGAAGATTCCTTTGTGTTTGCAGCTTTCAGTATAACACTTTCCTATGGTCTTGCTACTTGTGGGTTGGTCTTTTAAGAAGTGAAGAACAGGGAAAACTGTAAGGAAAAAAGGTGAATGAATGGTTGTAAATGAGCTTTTTTTGCAATAGTATTTTGGGGTTTGCTTTTTGTTTGTTTGCTTTGGTTCTGTTTGTTTATTTAGGTTTTTTAGTGGTTTGTTTTTTTCTCTAGGTAAATTTTTCTTTCAGAAATTAGCTTAAAAAGCAGAGAAACAGCAGAGATGGGGAGGATGTTTTGTCCTTTTATTTATGCAACCAATGCTTTCCAGGAATCTGTCATAGGATGTTTTAGGAAGCAGTGACGACTTCAGATCTTTCTCTTTTGCCATGTTTATTTTCTACAGGCTGGGTTGGATTTTCTGGGAATAGTTACAAATTCAGGTGTGAAGTTAGATATATTGTTAAAAATATGCAGAGGGGTGTTCATACAGTCTCGAGGGAGAAAGCCTGCCTGTTCTGTTTATAGTGCACAGTGCACTTCAGCAGCCAGAGTTGTGCAGCAAATTGATGACACTTTGGGTAAGGCTAATGGAATTGCTCTTGTATGAATGCAACACATGCTGCAGGCGAGCCTGGGGTTAAGGAATAAAGTGTTCTACAAGGACACATCAACAGGATTACATCAGTAGATAGAAAACATGATTTTTCAAATGCTGATTCTTATGTTTGCAAGATGAGATTTTATTCTTCCAGCCATGACATACTGTTAAGTTCCTACGGTCTTAAAAAGGGTGCGAGAAGTGGAAGTGTACTGAATACTGCCAAGTCCTACACTTGTTTTTCCAGCTTGTTCTCTAACCCTCATTTTCCCTGATACTTTAACACAGCTCTTAATTTCTGGTACCCTTGGATCTGGGAACTGGTGGAGATTGAATTAGAGCTTTAAAGGGGAACAGCATTTTTTTACTGTCTACTGTAAATACTCAGCAATTTAGTGATGGGAACGGTACTCTTTGGGGACTTGTGGGTATGCTGTAGTTATCCTACTTGAGCTAAATCATTTTGTCACCTGTGAAAAAGACATAATGTTGCTAACACTCAAGAAGCCCAATGCGTGTAAGTTAGCTGGTGTATTTAAATTACAAGGAAGCTCAGTACTCAGCATGCTAGCAGGCTGTGGTCAGAAACAACGTTTCTGTGTGTCACTGCAAAAGGGTGCCCTTTTGGGTACTGGGATGGCACAGCATTTAGGGGTGTGATCTGACTGAAGTGCACCTCTGCTTAGCTGTATCATTTCCACAACTTCCCATGCTTGGAGTAGGCATGCCATGATGAGAGACATGCACAAAATCATCTTTGAGTCCCTGGGACCTGTCTCTTAGTTTATTGGCACTGCATTCCCACATTCACCACATGGCCAAGAAGGCCAGCAGCATCCTGGCTTGTATCAGATAAAGTGCTACCAGCAGGACAAGGGAAGTGATTATTTCCCTGTACTCTTCACTGGTGAGGCCACACCTCAAATACTGGGTTCAGTTTAGGGCCCTTGACTACACAAAACATACTGAGGTGCTGGAGCACATCCAGAGAAGGGCAGCAAGAGTCAATGAAAGGGTCTGGAGCACAAGTCTTGTGAGGAGCAGCTGAGAGAGCTGGGGTTGTTTAGCCTGGAGAAAAAGAGACTGAGGGGAGACCTCATCAATTTCTACAACTACCTGAAAGGAGGTTGTAGTGAGGTGGGGGTCAGTCTCTTCTCCTGTGTCACAAGTGACAGGATAAGAAGGAACAGCCTCAAGTTGCACCAGGGGAGGTTTATATTAGATATTAGGAAAAAATGCTTTACTGAAAGGGTTGACAGGCATTGGAGCAGTCTTCCCAGGGAAGTGGTGGAGTCCTCCTTCCTGGAAGCATTCAAAAAAATGTGTGGATATGGCACTTGAGGACATGGTTTAATGGTGAACGTGGTAGTGGTACTAGGTTGTCAGTTGGACTTGACAACCTTAAAGGTCTTTTCCAATCCTGAGGACTCTATGGCCCCTCCTGCCTGGACAGTGACAACAGCTCTTGAGCCATGTACTAGAAACCACTACTTTTGATTACTTTGCAGTGTTAAAAACATGGTTTCTCTTTGCTGCCGTGCGAGATGTGGAAGGATCATGGTATGTTTTTGTTTTATGTCATGGCCTTTGTTAATCCTTAGGTGCAGTTTCAGCAAAAAAAAAGCATATGTAAGTTGTTGGTAGTTTCAACAAAAGTTTTAAACATGGAGGAGGTGTATCAGCAAAGACATTGTAGAATGGCAGAATGGTTTGGCTTGGAAAGGGCCCTAAAGATCATCTAGTTCCAACCCCCCTGTCGTGGGCAGGGACACTTTCCATTAGACCAGGTTGCTCAAAGCCTCATCTAGCCTGGCCTTGAACACTTCTGTGAGATCGCTCATTTTACTGATCAAGGTTAATGAAGCCATGGTTTTAATTCCAGGTCAAAGGTGCAGGAGGGTTTTTGTTGTCACTGGGGATTTGTAACCACTGTGCTACCATATGTGAAAGTAACTCTCAGCTGTTGGCAGGTTGTATTTTATTTTGTTGACCATCTGGTCTGCTGCTGCTGCTGGGGACCTCCAGCTTTCAAGTGTACATTGAGGTACCCTCCATTTCAAACTGTATTTTTGAAGCTTGAAGCAGTGAGATATTAGATCCTTACTGAAAGGTACATTCAAACCAATTCAGCAATTACAGACTGGAAATGGAGTGGCTAAGTGGTGGCTCTGTTAAGGAGTAGCAAACATGGACAAAATGTTGTCTTGGTCCTGGGAACTTGCATTGCTGACTTACAGAGTGGGCTGGCCAGGCTTCTGTGCACTGCAGACTGGATTAAGTTGTAGAAATTTACTCAAAGATTACTCATTACCTTGTAATGTCACATGATGGTGGAAAATGCTTTAAGAGTTAGATGGAATTGTTCTGTGGTCTTGAAGGCTGCAAGAACTATAGAAGAATGAAGTAAATGAAATTTGATATAATTTTTGTGTTTAATATTTAACTCAGAAGGCATTTTTAGTATAAGGTGAAGTACTGCAGCATTCATCTTTTTAGACGGGGCATTCCTATAGAGAGGATGATGTTAATGCCAAAAACATGTACATCCACAAACGCATGTACTGTGATCCTTGTTAAATAAGCCTGAGGAATAGCGGGAATACTTCTTTCCAGAAGTGGAGGCACTTTTCCTCATCTCTTTTGTTTTCTCTGGAAGCCACAGTTGGGCTCTGCAGCATAATGTGGTTATCAGTATCACTGTGCTGCCAGTACTAGAAATTGTGTGCTTTAAATAGGATTTAATTCAAGTTTGAGACAAGCTGTTTGTGTTTGCTTATGGTGAGAGTGTTAAGGATGTTGCACGGTTTTGTTTTTTAAAAAAAGCAAATAAAAGAAAAAAATAAGTAAACAGTTTACATCTTTGTGTTCACAATTGCTTTTACAAAGATTACGACGATTTTAGAATAAAGCCAAATAGAAAGCAAATGTACATTCAACTTCAGCTAAACTTATCTTTTCCAACTACAGTAGGCATTATAACAGAAGGAGTACTTATCATGAAATTTATGCTACATTCAAAGCTTAATGAAATGCTTTTTCTTCAGAGACAATTAAAAATAATAAAAATAGCAGGAGCAGATTCTAAGCGCACCTCATCTGTCCAACATTTCTTAGAGGCAGTCTGTTAGAAGTAACGATAATAGTTCTTACAAACAGTCTGGTCTCCTTCAGGCTGTTTAAAATGCCTCAGCTTTTCCTATATAGACTTAGTGTTTCAATATCCCTTATGTGATAGGATGTGTTTCTTCTCTTCACTGCCCTTGACTTGTGTGCCTGGGGCTTCTCTCCTCAGCACACACTGTGCCAGCACGTTCACACCATTCTGGTAGGGATCTCCACTGACAACCTCCCAGCTATGTCATGCCGAAGCTGCCTTGACCAGACAGTTTATTTACTGGAAAGACGTGGGGAACAGCTTGGCATCCACAGTTGTGTCTACACCACTGGGCGTGAGCAGCTGTGAAAAGGGCCCAGTGCCAAATCATCCATGTTGCTGCTCTATGGGAGGACACTGGTGGGAACATTGTGGGTGGTGTGGGCATAGTGTGGGTTTCGTTGCCTGCTCTAGCTGTTTCCTTGTGTTTCAACTATTTTGAATGGATGCCACAAGACCGAGTTTTAGTAGACAGAACAGCACAGGATCCTCCCCAGAGAGTTCTTTGTCTTTCTTAAACCAAAGACGATGGGATTTGTGATTATCTGGACCACAAGCTAAATTGTGTTCAAACTGACAGTGCAGAGAAATGTAAACCTGCAGCCCAGGTAAGTTGAGATGTTGCCATTGAGACTAATGAAACAACACAGCTCAGAGCTACATTAGACAAAACTGTCTTGAGACACCAAATCCACTGACATGGAAATGTGTGTTAAGAGAGATGTGCCTCGGAGGCTTGCATGCTGCAGAGGTGAGACATGCAGTAAGCAGCTTTTGAGAAATAAAATTTCCAGCTCAGTTGCTGCTGTCCTAACTTCCTTGCCGCTATGGTAATAGGCTATGCTGATACCTCAGTGTGGATGTGAACAGCAGCACTGCCAGTGAACATGAGGGGAAGTAAAGCTAGGTCCCATCACATGATGCAAAAGCACAATAGAAACTGCATTGTAAACTGGTGCTGTCCTGGAAATAACTGTGTAAAGCCATTGCTATGACAGTGCGTTATGTTATTTTGTCAGTGGAAGTTCATGATACAGTATCATTTGTAAATGTTAGGTTGAGTCCCTGCTTAAATTGCAAGAGGCTTGGAAATGATTCTGTACGTATATTTGTTCCTACTGACCTGTATGACAGCTGAAATCTCACTGCAGTGAAACTCTGCAGAGCATCATCCCCTGCAGGTGTGTTTTGAAGGTCAGTAAACATGTCTTTCCATAAGCTCTGTTGGCTTAAGCCAATCTGAATTGATAATACACTTTTAAGATTTCTTCAGATTTAGAGAAGCATTTTATTGCAAAAAGGAACATGGGCTGTGATCTTGTAGTGTACTGGTGGCGATAAAGACAAATCTTCAGCGCTGAGGACTGTCTGTGCTTCAACTGCACCTCTGTTACAGGTACTGCTGGTCTTCAGCTTTAACGTATGCCACTTGTGAGGAAGAAGAGAAAAGAACAGGCAACTGTGATGTCTTCAACCAGAGAGGTGTTAAAGAAACACTGTTATGAAAACAAGCCCAACATTATGTAGTAAAACAGGTGTCACACTTCTCTTTTGCCCATTATACTTGTTTCTCAGGTTCTTCTGTCTGTTCCAATGTCACACTGCATGAGAGGTGTCACAGCATCAGCTTTAGACTCACCAGGTTAGAGCTCATCTTAACTTCTCTGCGATGTTATGTATTGCATTTCTATGGGGATCAACTTTTTTGTTTTATCTGTTGGCACTTTAGAACCATCTGACAGGAATATTTGTGAGATAAATGTTCCTCCTGCACATAAGGATAAATGTAGGTGTGTTACAGAAATAACTAATAGTGAACACTGTAACACAGCAGGGAAGGAGTGAGGACAGATGGTTTTTTTTCCCTCAGGGAATAAAAAATAAACTTAATTTGTCTTCTTTAAATCCTTACACTCAGTTGACAAAAAAAAATATAGGAAGTGGTGTTTATTTGTGTAATAGAAATATCTTAAAAAAACAGTTTACGTCGGCTAAGGAAATTTGGCAGGTTGGGGATTTATTTATGTATGTATGTATGTATCTGGGTTTATGGGAGGATTGATGCTTCACTGTACTCTCTCTGATAGTAACATCATCTATTTTATTTTCGTAGATGAATCCAATGTCTGTACTTGGCATTCTGTGTGTTCTGCAAAGGATATTTCTCTCCCAATTTAGGTCAGAGATTTTCAAAGGGACGTACAACAACTAGGCATTTAACTTTCACTCACATCAATAGAATTTGACCAGTTTCTTCTTTCTTGCTTTTTGACGTTTTCCTCTCACAGTTTTTGTTTCAATTGTACCTGCCTAGTAAAACGATGTAGGCAAAAGAGGCACATCTACCATCTCTACTACGCTTTTTTTTTAGGGGGAGGGGGGATGTTGGGCTTGGGTTTGATTATTTGCCACATTTCTGGATGCCCAGCAAGTAGCATGAGCATGCCCAGCTCGTACTGGATGGCTGGAAATCAACAGCCCAGAGCAAACAGCCCCTGGGCACTGGCTGCCAGTCTTACAGGCTCCAGAACACATCATGCTCCCTGCATCTGCAGGATGAATTACTCTTGACCCACATGATAAATCTAACATGTGCAGTGCGTGGCAAAGCTCTTGGGCATATGTGGAGCAGGTACACAGAATACCAAATACACTGCTGTGCTTTTGAATTTATGGTAGGACACAGACCAGCCAACATCTGAATCTTCCTCTCTCTCTAGGATAGATTTTTCTTGTACATTTGTAAGTTTTCCTATCTAAAATAGTCATAAAATCCTACATTGCAGTTAAATATTTTTTAACCACTCTTTTCCTTGAAGTATGCTAGTTGCAGAGCAATCAAATTACTCACTGTTTTTTTTTTTTTTAAGGGTTTTTTGTCTATTTTAGTTTAAAAAATGATTTCTCTAGTTGCCCAGATTTTGCTTAGCCATCGTGCCTGTCAGCAGTCTGCTGTGGTGATCAGCGCTATGCCTGGCCTGAGGGAGTGTTCGTTTGGATGTACAACTTTGTCGGTTGTGGAACGCATTCTGGGCAAGATGCAAGCTCCTAGCCCCAGGGCCACTGCAGATGTCTCAATTGCTTTGGACTGAAATTGGTTCATTATTGCCAGTGTCCTATTTAGACCAGTTAGAAATAAGTAGTAAAAAAGTAAGTTACTTGAACTCCATCACAGTGAGGGTAAGTGAATTTTTACAAACATTGGTGTTAGTAATGTGTTGTTTAACGTTTAATAACTTTGATGCAGAAATACTTTTCATGCATGCTTCCTTTATGTGAGAAAACTCTGTGAGTTGCCCCACTGATGTGTCATTGTTACTAGTATGATGATCATATTAGCATATGGGAAAACACAGACTATTTTCAGTGAGAACAAAAATTTCTCATCTAACTAGATAGTGTACATGTGTATTTATGGTGCAGTTTTTCAGTAGTTATTCTCTAACAGGCATGTAATAGTCTCTCAGACCAAATTAGTAAATTAGTTCACTTCAAATATATGTGTGATGTCTTAAAAAATAATACGATGACAAGCCGAGAAGGAACTGCTGTTTGCCCTTAAACACATTTAAGAGAAAGGAGAATAGATTCATTTGAAGGCATGGTATATACAGATTTGTATAGGCATATACAGATACTTCCCACAGGTAACGTTGGGTCTTGCTATGAGCGTAAGGAGCATAGTGCAGAGGAGCTGCACAGTTGCACCTTGCTGCCAGTGGCCAAGCACCCCCATGCTGCAGACCAGTTTTGCTGCATGGTTGGTCTCTGGCAGTTTCTGACATACTGGGCACCATTTGTACACTGCAGAGGATTTGGGAGGAAATTCCCGTTCCTGTCCACTGAACTAACTGAGTGTCTGGCAGCCTTTCTGTGAGGTCAGTGACCTGGGTCACTCTACCCTTCCATACAGGGGACTGGGACTTCACCTCTTCACTGACTCTTCACCTGGGGTTGGAGCTCCTGTCAACCCTGTGTCCTTCCCAGTGTTTTTGCAGGGTCCATCCCAAGAAGGACAGCACTTGCTTCAACTTATATCCACAAAACAGTAATGCCCACCCTGGACCCATCCATGAGGCGTTGGCTGCCCTTGCCTGCTGCCCTGCCTGCAGCCTCGAGGATGCTTGGGCAGCTTTCCTGGGGTGGTCAAAATTCAGAAAAAAATTTTTGTTAACTCATTGGAGGATGCTGCTGGATTCCTTTTCCTGTGGGGGAGATGGAAAGAGTACAAAAATGTCACATCATCTTGCTGTATTCCTGCTTCAAACTGAACACAAAATAAATGGTTAACAATGCAGAAGGCTATGGTTGCATATGGAAATCCAGCTAACAAACAAAACTGCAAACTGCATTTGCTTACCTTATTGTTTAATATACAAAGGCTCAATTTTCTGTGTCCTTAGCCTGAAACCCAATAATAGGCTAAATCTGATTTGACCTGAACATGTTGTCTCCAGTTTATTTGTCCATTAAAGTTTACTGATAAATTGATCTTTCTGTAATGGTTTTAGTGTAAGAAGTACCCTATAAATCACCATTTTAATGGAAACAAATACAATATTGATGCTGACTTCTTACTAGCTAAACAATGGAACACAATTATCACGATTTATTAATAAACCAAAATAAACCAGGATCTTGTGTACTGTCCAAGAAATTTCCTTTTGTTTGTTTTATCAGATGTAGTAAATATGATTTCATCATTGTTTTATAATAAGGTTTTGTATTTCTGAAATAGCTTTTCCCTTTGATATATTAATCAAACTAGCCAATATACAGATCGACTCTTATCCTGCACTTTTCATTTTGCTTTTTGTGGCCAAGTACAGAAAATGACATCACTTTCTTAAGATATATTTGTGTCAGAAGCAGCAAGGTGGCTGTACTGGGCAAGAGAGGGATCCTCCCTGCCCATCCTCTTGGTGGGTCCCTCCTCATTGCTGCCTTGGAGGTAAGGATGGCTCCCCAGGCAGAGGGAGCCCAGGGACATAAAAAGGAGCAAGAGTGTTTAAGAGTGATTAAGACACCTTCCTGCCCTGGGGGGTTTGAGTGTTACTTTCCTTAACGGCGTTTTAACATGGATTGGAAGGTCACATATATAATGTGTGGAATAGCTAAGCCCGTATTATAAAGGACCACATTCAGTCAAGGGGTTTTGTTTCATGTCAATGCTTGTTCTTCACATTCCAGCTCCACTACTCAGTTTTACAAATGCGTCATAGTTACCACCTTGTTCTCTGAAAGTATCAGGAATTTTCTCATCATTCTTCATGTTACCCAAAGTGCACTAAAAAGGCTTGTCCTCTCTCAGAAACAGGCACAAGTGTGAAAATAACATCCACCTGCCTATGCCTGAGCACTTTGATGATAATTTTAAGTTGCTGTTTTCTGAAATAGCCCCTTTATATTCCCATTTATAAAAAAAAAAAAAAAAATGCCTATAATAGCTTTTTGAGGAAGCCTGCGTAACCAAAGAAAAAGATGTTTAATAATTTTTGTCTTAACAAAATAGCAGTTGAATAAAGCTATTTTCAACCTTTATGGCTGTTACTCAGAATTTCTCTTTTGTTAAATGCAGTTTGAAGTTCCTATTTGTCTTGACTGCATAGCCACCATTGTTGTACTTTGACCAGCCTAGACTGCTGTGTTGTGAAGTACACAAATGATTAAAAATTGGGGTTTATGCCCACAGCCACACACAAACATGCACAGAAATCAGGCAAAAATTTCAGATCCTATTTCTTCTGCATGAAACTGCATAGCATCCTCATTAACTGAAATTGCTGTTTACCTCTTCTGACATTTCATTTCTTTAAACACCTTTTCTGAGCTTGTGTAGCTGTCAGCCTCACTAGAACTGGAGTGAAGGAGAGGTGACAGCTACTGCACACTGGAGTAACCCCGTACTCCAGATACCTGCCCTTGCTGTGTCATCCCCAGTAGCTGAAGGGGCTGCAGGTTTTGGTGTCTAGGCTTCTAAAGAGAAGAAGCCTAGAGAAATGAAAGAAAGCATAGACTGTCCAGTGGATGTATAATAGATGTACAATACATGTAGCAAGAGTGTAAACATACTCTTGTCACTCTAAAATCCTTACAAATATTTTGTAAAGATAATTTATGGAAGATTTCACTTTTTTTCAAATCATTGCAGAAGGAAGTTTTTCTGTAACATTTACCAGATATTCACGGATATTTTTTAAGAGTAAAAAGACCCCAAAAACTAAATATTGGGACAGGATAGCAAAACTTACTATTTTTATTAAAAAGCTTCCAACGAAAAAACCCAAACCAAAACATCCAAAACAATTTGCCAAACTTGGCACAAACTCTTCTTCCTGAAAAATTCCACCTAGCAGTATTCTCTAACAGGTTAAAAGGCCATTTCAGCTCTGTTGCTCCTTATTTTAGATGAATAAAGACTTTCCCAAAGTGAGAAGTGTTTTTTTTCTTTGTTGAGGTGCTGTGTCATTCCACGGTCCTGTGCAGGGCTAAGAGTTGAACTCAGTGATCCTTGTGGGTCCCTTCCAACTCAGCATATTCTGTAATTTTGTGATTTGAAGCACAAATTTACCCTAACTTTTGTATCCTCAAGAATTCCACTTAGAGTGCTGCCAGCTTTACTGCTCATACTCTTTTCTTCAGCACCTCAGGGTGCTGGAGTGCCAGCACTGGTCATTGCTGCTTTTGGTTTGAAGGTGTGCTCTTCTGAAAATGTAGTTAGTCACCATCAACACAACCAAACCACATTAGACCATAAGGGTAGCACACCACAAGTGAGGCCTTGCTTTTTTTAACAGACCATCCCTCTGCAAAGTGTTGCAGTAGAATTTGTTTAAAACGTCTCACCGAGGCATGCTCTGGCTCCTACATGTTGAATGCAGACTTTTTTGTTGTCAGGTTTCAGTGTGGTGCAGACATTTTGTCGTTGTTTTTAAACAGTATAATTTAATTGTAGTTGCTGACAGGGAGAGGAAATGTGGACATTTTATATTTGAGTGTTTTGTGGCTTAACCCCAGCTGTCAGCTCAGCCCCCACCCCTGCAGTGGGATAGAGGAAAGAATCAGAAGGGTAAAAGTGAGAAAACTCCTGAGTTGAGATAAAGGCAGTTTAATAGGCAAAGCAAAAGCTCTCATACCAACAAAGCAGAACAAAGAATTCATTCGTGGCTTCCCTTTGGCAGGGGGGAAGTTCAGCCATCTCTGGGAAAGCTGGGCTTCATCACATGTTAAGGTGACTTGGAAAGACAAATGCCATTACCCCGAATGCCCCTCACCTTTCCTCTTTCTTTCCCAGCTTTATATGCTGAGTATGAGGCCATATGGTGTGGGATATCTCTCTGGTCAGTTGGGGTCAACTGTCCTGGCTGTGTCCCTTCCCAGCTCCTTGTGCACCTCCAGCCCCCTTGCTGGTGAGGTGAGTTGAGAGGCAAAACAGGTCTTGACTTTGCATAAGCATCACTCAGAAATAGCTAAAACATCCCTGAGTTATCAACACTGTTCCCAGCACAAATCCAAGGCATAGCCCCATGCCAGCTACTACGAAGAAAATTAACTCTGTCCTAGCCAAAAACTAGCACAGGGTGATTGTGGTTTTTAGTGCTGTGAGACAAAACAATTATTTTGCTTTCTTAAGGCTCTCTGGAAATGAGTTTGAAGATTTGGATACTGGGAAAGGGCATCTCCTTGCTTTTTTTACCTCCATTTTTAGAGGGAAGCTCTTTAGTTTTTTATTAGCATAGGACTTTTCATTTCCAAACTCAGCAACTCTTTACAGTATTTGGTTACCCTATGAGACCTACATTTCTGATTTACAGCTGTTTTTTCAGTGACATTAATGCATCAACTGGGTGTAGCAAAGCTATCTGGCAAGGGTGAGACACTATCTTTGTACCTGCTGCTCTTATATAGCAAACAGTTTATGATGTCTATTGTAAGTCCCTTAAAAACTAAAAGCTTTTGAGAAATGTTGAGAAGTCTGTTTCTTTTGTGCCCTGCACACAAATCACCCACCATAAGATAAAACTGCAGTCTAAGGAATCATAATTTAATCTTCTCTTGAGCTAGCAATCTGCTTCAGCAAGTCCTTGGTATGTCTCTTGCAGGAGCCTACTGACCTTCTCTGAATGACATATTAAAAAACAATAGAGCCAGCGACGATGCCTCTGGAGTTGCTGCAACTTTGAGGTCAATTAATTGTCACTTAGGATGATGTATCTGAATTCACCATTAGTTTCTCAGCCTGTAAGGGACTTGGAGAAAGCATGCTTGCCTTGTACATGGCTTAAAGGCCATGATGTCCTTGATGCTAAAGCAAAAATGAAGGGCAGTGTTATACTGTCAGCTTTATAAGCAGTCTGCCATAGATTTCAAGGAACTTTATGCTTCTCTCCTGATGGCAAAAGACCTGTGTGAGAGCCTGGACATGGAGCTGCATGGGCAAGCAGAAGTCTGGTGTCCTGACCAGCTAGCCAGGCAATGGGCTGCCAGCCATTTATTCAGGATCCCACTGAAGACTGGGCATTTGCCCACTGTTTTCCTTAGCAAGTGTTTAAAAACTCAGAAAGCAAATATCCAGCCTAATCTGAACAAATAATGTTGTGCTTGGGGATTTCACGATACTAGTGAATGCCTAAAGATGGTTGAAAAGCTTTTTTTGTGAACACAGGTTCATATAGAAATAAGCTGGGGGTTTGATTGCTTTTTCCCCGCAAGAAAAGCACTGCTTATTAGGTCCATAGAGCAAATAGGTGAACCTGCGCTGTTTCATAGCTTATCTCCCTAGACTGCTTCTGGGTTCTGTCTCGAGACAGATAGTGGCTGCTCCATATGTACTGTTCTCCTTCCAAATTGCCTGAGTGACCCAGCTGGCTTCCTCTGAGAATAGAGATAAGCATGGCCTGGCTACAGTCAGCCCCCAGGGCTGTTGCCTGCTGGCAGCTGTACACATGGGGGCTGGCTCCCTCCTGGCTGTGCTGTGCCATTACCTTTCCTGGAGCTCTCCAAGCCTGCCCTGAGCCCAGGTCCAGGCTAGGCCTTACTGACTTTTCTGACAGATGCAGCAGGGGAAAAGTAGACATTGCTGTCCTTTTGGAACCTCCTACGCAGGAATTGGATTTGGTAGGATGGGATGCAGCATCCAGGCAGCTGTGTCCCCCAAAGGTTTATCCATCTGACTGCTTGTTAAGTAGAAGGAGCCCCGAAGAAGTTTTAGTTTTGCTCACCTGTTAAATTTTTGGGCAGTGCTGGGACACTGATGTCCGAGTAAAAGCTCTGGCATAGTTTCAGTGACTACTTTGAGCTTTTCTTCAGAGAGTATGTTTAATTATATCAGCTTTTAAGCTGCTGTATTTTCAATACTTTTAATATCTTAGTATCACAGAGTCTATATATATTGCAGAAAAAAGCCTAAGTTTTATGGGGTACGGAAAAATGGAGAAGGATCTAGGAGCCATCTGTTTGTTGGAAGTCAATCAGTTATTTTTAAGATTGTTTTGGAGTAGATGTTGAATATGTAATATGTAATACAGAAGAGGGTTGCAGTGGTGACTCACTGAAATATGACTTTCAGTATACACTGCAGAGGAATTCACAGCTCGTTGTCTGGGCATCTCTGGGTTGGTGGGCACTGCAGCCTGTGGCAGCTCCATGAGGCTGCTGGGGGCCAGCAGCAGCAGATCAGCCATCCCTTGGGGTTTCCTGTCCTTGCTGCCTCCGCAGAGGCCAGCAGCTCAACCAGCTCTCTCTGCCACAGAAACATTTCCAGGCTTTGCTTCAGAATCACCACTAATGGTTTGTTGTCACACACTTATCTTCTCTGTTGCTGCGGCCTTCAGAGATGAGTTAGACTGGAGAGAGCCAGAAGAGAAAATTTCTGCTTCACCAGCTAGTGAGTAAATGGCTCATGGTGGAGCTTTGCCAGATAAATGTATTTTTTCCTACCCCCAGAAGTTACACTCCTTGTCAGTAAGGGAAAATTGGCTTAAAGGCAACAGCCACTGATCCCTTGTCACCCCGGAGAGGGCTATGACATCAGGGATGCCATCTATCAGGCAGGAAGTCATGCTTGTATCCTGCAGCCAACACCAGATAACTCTGAGGCTGCGAGACTTGTTCAGGTCACTCAATGGAACAGGCAATGGATGGTGGTATTGTCAATATTGATGCAAAAGGAAATTTCAAGACATTTGGCATGAGCTAAATGCCAGTCCTGAAGAGTGTATCAAAATGGAAGATGATAAACCTTTGGGTTTTTTTAAATTAAAAAGTAGTGAAATGGAGCACTTGGAGTTCTCTAAAATATTTTGCAATGTAACACATCAAATGTTTACCGGATTATATTCTAAATTCAAGTGGAAGTTGTGAATTCTTCTAATGATTCTGGAACTGCATGTTTGACAGATAAACCCTTTATCTAAAAACTTGACCATCTTGTTAGCACTGTGGTGTGTTTGCACCACTAACAAAGTCATCCCATTCACTAGTTTTGATGCTTGCAGTCTACCATTTCCTAAAGTGGCAGCTCAGCTTCAGAAGGAAGCAGAAGTGAAGATAGTTCAAGATAAATCTGCAGCAAGGACAGAGCTGGACAAAACTATATCCAGGCTAAAGTTGTGCAAAAATTTACTGTCCTATGGGCTTGTTATTCTCCAGAAGTACAGTCTTAGGGCATCTGAATCTGTTTGGTGAATTATTTTGGCTAAATATAAACCAAAAGTAATAATTTTGTATCGGTTGGAACATTTCCTTTTGGCATTTTCAAAACAAAACTAAGTTAACTTCTTACTTTGAAAATGCCATTCCAAACTTCAACTTGAATCAATAAGAGTTTAAACTGAAGCAAAGCTTTTCTTCAAACCTCCAGATGAATTACTGTAACTGAAAGACACCCATCCTTCATCCCTGGCTGGGAAACCTGAAGTATTCACCATCCTGAAGGGTGGGTGGCTTTTTACTGTTACTGTTGCCACTGTGGGATGTCTGATAGCAGCACGTCCCTCTCTGGTTTGAAGCAGTTCCACCACAGAAGGTGCCTTCAGGAGAAGCCCTGACTGAGAAGTGCCCTTCTCTCTTTGGAGCCAGGTTGGGCAGCTGGGAGCTGTGTCTGATGGTGTCATCCAGCATTTCGCAGCCTTTTTCCCCGTTTCGTATTGTAGCCCCAGTGCTGCAGCAGCATTCAAAACCTGCCAGCCTCCCAAGCCCTGTCCCTGGGTACTTTTACCTTTGTCAGGGAGCGAGATCTCTCTCTCTGGATGTGATCGTGTCCATTAATCATATGTTTAGAAGCCCATCATCTTTCCCTGATGTCATTCTTCCATGGATGCCTCTGCATGTTTTTCCACCATGGGTTTCAGCCAGGCCACAGCACAGCAGAGCCGAAAAATGTAGCTGTTCTCACTCAAAAATTTCCATTTTTGAGTAATAGGAAAATTTAAAATTCAGATGCAAGCAGACATGATATGGGCAAGCTTTTTTCATGCCACACCACACTGAAATTTTTGTGGTGTTTGCCCAAACAATTCAGGAAAACAGATGGAACCTGTACGGAGTGTAGGAGTCTCTACCACCACTGCTGACAGCCACTCACCAGCCTCCCTTTGCCCTCAGCCTGCAAAGCAGGTACAAGTTCTCTTGCAACTACCCCTGCAGACCTTTGCATTGGAAGTAAGAGAATTTTCTAGAGTGCTTAACAAATTTTGCCCAGTCTCTGTGTTAGGAATACTGGGAATACCATGGTAACAGCTTTCCCTTGCAAGAAGAAAGTAATGTTTTGATGGTGACTGCTTTAGAAGATGCAAACAAAACTGCTCCAAACGCTGTGATTTTTGAAATGAATTTACTAAATTATAGATAAATCTTCTCTGAAATGCATGATATTGTTATCTCTCTTCCATATATTTTGGTTTTTTATAGATTTTTATAAAAAGAATGAAAAAAGAGGATACATGGGACAAATAAAACAGGAAAAATAATAAAAATACCAGTTGATAATTTGCCATCTACAAAAGGACAAGATTTAAGGATTCTGCAAAAGACACCGAGGTTGATACAAAGAAATTAAGAACAACCCAACCTTACTGTAATCCCTAGCTATTGTAAATCTCTTACACTTTGAGAAAATAGATGACAAAGTCTCTTCACAGATAAGAAAAGCTTATTTGAAAACAAAAAATACAGACAAATCCTGGACATTGAAGGTTTTTAATTATTCTGGTACCAATTGAAAAAATAACTGAGGAAAAAAATTGAAAGGAGGCTTTTTTTTTTTTTTTTAGAAATAATAAAGAACTGCTTTTGTACATAATTTGAATAAAAATCCTGCAGAGGCTAGTGGAGGAAAGTAATTGAGGAAAGTAATAAAGCTGCAGTGATTATTGGTTCCTCAAGGTTCTGGCACAAACTTCATTCTCATTCAGGGCTACTGAGCTATTTTACCAGCTTTAATTATTCCCTCACAGTTGTGGAATTAGGATTACTCATTTTGCAGTTGGAAGGACTGAAGAGTGGAGGCGCATTGACATTGGATTATCTGGTGACAGTTCTGGGAGGGTGTGAAGTCAGGCTCACAAAGCTGTGTCCAGTTTTGGTATGAGTGCCAAGTGCATTCTCATTGTAATGTATAAAAAGAGAGGAGGTGCAGATGTTTTCATCCTCAAAATCTTTGCGAGTAATGAAGTATATTAACAGAATAGTTGTTTGGTTTTGTGTTTTTTTTTTTACACCTTGGGAACTGAAGCACAGACAGGCTTTCACAAAGCCTGAAAGTTGGCCTGCTGGGCTAACCAATGCATCCTCCACAGAGAAAAGCATTTTACAATTGCTTTGTGGGAGTCAGTATTGTTAAAAGTTCAGTTTTAGCAAGAAAGAAGTACTAGAAGAGGTCAAATAAGAAAGGCAGTGCAGTCTGGAGTTGTTGCGGGACTGCTGAAAAGCAGCAAGGAACAATGCTTGCTGAGAAGTACAAAAAAGGATGCTAGGAGTTACTAGCTGGGCAACGTACTTTGAAATACTAAATGTCTGTCTCATTGGCAGATTAAACGAAGGAGTCTTTTATCTCTCAGACCCACTGGACTAACATAGAAGAAAGCCCGGGACTAACCCTTAGCCCTGAGGCAGAGTTACAAACTGCTTATGGTGAGCTCCATCCAGAGCAGACTAGGTGCATCCACCCTCACCTAGTACTTAACCATGAATCTCCTCGGGGCCCCATAAGGTGCTCCAGTAGCCCTGAGGTACAATTGAGGTGTTTTTTATGATTTTCTTTTCTATTCAGAGTTTTTTCTTTTCTATTGGAGGGTTGTTTTTATTTTGTGAAGCTGAAGATGCATGTTACACGACCTGGGGCATGGCATGAGATTTTAAGACACAAACTGAACAAACAAAACCCACTGGGATAACACTACAAAGCTGCATGGAACAAAGGCAGCCATCCATACCTGTTGTCTTCTCCACAATTTGGGGGAGTGTTCCTGAAAGTGAGTTATCCCCAGCAGGGTGCCGAGGCATTGGCACAGTGAGAGTTGACTGGAGTAAACAAAGACAGAGCCCGACAGAGCGAAAAGTAAGCAAAGGGGATGATCAAGACTCTCCTGAGTGACCTCACTCTAGGTGTTGCCAGAAAAAGGGGGAATAGATAGTAATTAGTTAAACATAGGTGATCAGGAAAGAACAGATGTTTTCATCAGTTAATTTGCTTTTGTGTTCACAGAAGAGGTAAGGAAATGCTCCTCATCAGAGGAGGCTGGGATCACTCCTGGGCTGGAAACATCTGATATGAATTAGGGATGACTGTGCTCCCATCCCAGCACTATGCCAGCCTCTGCCTCAAGCCTCAGAGCCAAGCCCCAGCTGGTTTTGCAGAGGAAGAGTCGGGCAGCCATCACCCCAGGGATGATTACAGCTCCCAGCCTGAGACCTGTGAAAACACATGTGATGTGAGCACACGCAGCGTAGACAGGCTGCGAGTGGGTGCAAGGGGACAGCCTGGGGATGCATGTGGGAGGCAGAGGTCAGCCCAGCCCACCAACACAAGCCTCCACCACCCAGTCTCACCCTTGGCCTGCATTTATACGTGCTTTGGGAAAGGGAATGTCTAGAAAGCTGTTGTGTGCCTGACATGAATTATCCCTGTGGGCTGTTTCCCGGCAGCATGGAAAACATCCCTGCACTAGGGCAGGCAAGTGCTGCTGGGGCCAACAGAACCATCTGGCCTCTCTTCCCTCCTCATGGCACCCAAGTTAGTTTTCAAGGATTAAGAGGTTGCAAGATACTAGAAATAAAATTTCTGATGGAATGCCTGTTATTTTTGCATTTCTGTGCACCTCTTAAATTTATACTTGCCCTGGTTTTGTCTGGTTGCAATGCAATCGGAAGGTACAATGTCAGACAATTCTCTTTCTTGTTATTCACTTCACATGTGGTGCTGTGAGTAGAGGTAACAGTGATCAAAAACCAGAAGGAAAGCAAAACCACTATCTTAAGAATTTAAAAAAAAAAAAAAGAAAATTGATAAATGTCCTTAAAGCAGATTTGTAGTGAGCAGATGGTAAGAGACAGTTTTTGTCACTCAAAATGGTAGTAGTTAATTGAACACAAAAGATAAGGAAATAACAGATGCATTCATCAGTTAATTTGCTTTTTTATTCAAAGGCAAGAAAAATTATAGTGACTTTCAGTAGGAGTTGTGTCCTTGTTACAATAGGAAAGGATTTACTCCAAAGACAATGAGAATAGAAGGAGGTATTGAAGACATGTCCAAGAGGATGACAGAAAACAATAACCGAATACATCTGCTGAGGTTTTCCATTTTCGTTGTTCTATCATGAAGAGTCAGATCCCTGTTGATGCAAGAGGATGAAATGTGTTTGTTAATTATGTTTGAATAAGATAACAAACTGTGATCTCAAAGCCATCTGTAGATGTAAAACCAGGTGGCTGAGCAGAAGAATGAAGATTGCAAATAGAGGATCACAGAAATTTGGGGTGTAAGAACTACTTACATGTCTGGTCTGTTTATGAAAAAATGCTGCAAATGCTTTCTATATTTGTAGGCTTTACTTGAGCACAGTATTGTGGATTCCCTTTTGCTCTTTAGCCCTTCTTCTTATTGAGAACATGAAATTTTTTTGCAGGCTGTGCTGAGAGCAAATTGTCCCTGAGGTGACCTTTCTTTAGTATAGCCAGGTATGTTATTACCGTAATGGGATCTCTCATGCTTCGCCAAAGGTGCCACTTGAGCCCCCTTTGTTTAACATTCCTGTCTCTCCCTCTTCACAGTTAATGTCACACATGAACAGGATATGCACATATGTGGCAGGAGATAAAACCTTCACACAATCAGTTGTGAAGCTCATGAAGAACGGTTCTTTGTACTTCTCTGGATTCTTCCTCTGACCTAGATTTTGGGCTTTACTCCCCCTCCTCCTTTGGTTTGGGTCTGTTTTACTTATTCCTGGAAACCTGCTGTGATGATCTGAGTTACGGAGGAATGCTTGTTCTTCAAAATCTGAAGTCAAAACTCATTTTCTGTGTTGTGTTATCTCAGTGTTTACCCCTCTCTCTGTTTAAAGACACCAAAATGAACTAATTGACATGAAACTTTGCATACCATAACCTTTCATAACACAGAATTAATTTTTTTTTGTAATAAGTCAGAAAATCACATAGAATGGGAAGAAGTACTTAAAGAAGTTTAAAAAAACTTTTTCAGAAATATTTGTGTAATTTTTTAATATGACGTGCAGATTCACATTTTTAAAAAATCCAGAAATCTTGATGCCAGATATTCTTAGTGGGCAGAAGCCATTTCCTTACACTTGATGAACTTGAATTCAATTGATATGAGAGTTTTTAAGGCATGAATATGTGAAGTATAAGAATGCAACCAAAATAAGTGTATATACATATTCCCTTTGTGAATATGGTGTGCATATCTGTTAAAGATCTGTTATCCTCCTTAAGTGTAATATGTTACTGCAAACCTTTCCTCAGGGTTATTACTGTAACTAGTAAGCAATCAGGTAAAACTAAGTAAAATTGGGTTGCAGTTATTTATAGCAGAATAGGATAGAAGTCATTTTCATTTAATTTAACTTTTTGGTTCTGTAAACCAAAAAAAATGTTCCTCTACAGCGTTTCAACGCATGCTTTGGAAAATAATCTGTCTTCTTGAATGCTGAGAGGCAATGATATCCAGACTTGACTTGCAAGAATCTTCCTCTGTGTATTGCAGGCATCTGCAAAGCTTACGTTTTTGCAGCCTCTCCTTGAAATAAAGAGCATTTAACATTGCCATGGTTAATGTTAAATAAACACTGCTGGGAAGCAGCTTTTAGAGTCAGCTCTGAAGTTTGATATGGGGGAGTTGTAGCTTTGTTGGAAACTTCAGGTCATTTCTAATACACCATTCACTATACCCTTAACCACAGTGGGAGAGGGTACCACTGGATGATGTATGTAGCTTTACCTCTGTGTCAAAACCAACCAGAAAATTGGACCTGATTGCATCATCATGTGAAGGGTTACAAGAAAAGCTAGAAGGTTTGTAATGGAGTAAAACCTAAAAGTTTGAAGTGATTTGATTTTTGCCTCATTGTGGAAATTCTAGGCTTTCCAACATTTATCATAGTTTCTTGGAGTTATATAAGGTGTTTTTTCGTTCTGAAATGCATGACTTAATTGATCAACCTGACTTTCAGTTTAATTAAGCTTTCACTTGTGACTTACTCTTTGATGTGTGTAAATATATTCTGTATAACATCAGCTTCTTTTCATGCTGATTTTGAAGTCCTTTAAAAGTGAGATGGAGATGCTTTTAATTGAAGCATTGGCTCTGTATCTCCAAAGTATGGTGCTTCCTAATTATTTATTACTTCCCCCTAGAGAGCTATCAAAGTGATGTTCTGAAACTATGAAATTCTGAATTTCCAGAATGCACACTTTATAAAAAAATTTTGGAAAACTATTTGAAAGATTTGTTGAGCAATCAGAGCCCTTTAGGATGGTTTCTGAATTGGCCGTTGCTGTATATGACACGCACAATGAAGTTAAATTGTCATTATTAAAAATTAGGAAGTAAAAACAAGGCAGGAGAATCTATGTAGAGTGTTTCATTGCTGCAGATTCAGAATCTGAAATGCCTGTCACATCTGCAGCTCATTATGACCCGAAATGGGAGAGTGCCTGGTACATCTGTGAGAACAATGCCTAGTGACTGCTGGCGCAAGTGGACATTGCAGGGTGCAGCGATGCAGGGTGCCAGCAAGTCGTTATCCTCGATGTCACGTCCCACATCGCCTCCTGACAGCTGGCACGAGAGGTCATCATCGCCTTTGAAGCACTTTGTCTCCATTTGCACTGAAAGCAGTGAGAAGCCTCATTCATTTGGAGGAGGGAATTTTCATGGGCAGCTGGTTGTGTTCCCCACATGCTGCCTGGGGGATGAGGGTCTTGTTTTCTGTACTTGTGGTCAGCAGCTCCATGGCTCTCTGCATCAGGGAGGCACAGGCATGAGGCCAGTTAGCACCTGGCATTGGATGGGGTGTGTGCAGTGGGTTGGTGGGACCCCTTTCCCTGGATCTTCATTCCAGTGTCGCAGCTGTAGTGGAGGTGTTAGCTTCCACCAGTATGGGTGATGGTCTTCATCATGTGTTCATGAAAGGGCTTGGAGGGATTTGAGTACTTGAACTCGTGGAAAGCTCACAGGCACAGAAAGAGGTACATCTTTGTCATGCAAACACATATGCCCCTCTCCTTCTGTTTTCAGCTCTGAAACAAAGAAAAATTAGAAAGATCTGGGTTTTATTACTCACAAAAATTGTATTGTCCCCAGCCTTGTTTTCAGGAATAGAAGAATCATTTTAATGAGCACATCCAATAAAACCAAAGCAAACTGCTCCATTGGTGTAAGCCAAACACCTGGCATGGGCACTGAAACCCAGTCAGTTTAAGTTTGGCAAAGTAGTAAGCAACCGAGAGTGGGTGGGAGGCAGCACCAAGCAGCTCTCCGTAGGAAGCACTTGTGCCAGCCCCGGTCCATGCACCTCCTCCTGCAGCCAAGGCAGTGCCTGCAAGACATGCAGCACTGCTGTGAAAGTTTCCACTTACCCGGATCACAAATCCCAGACCTTGCTTCTCTTCCCTGTAATGTGGCACATGTGAAAGGGCTGCCTACAGGATGTAGGTATTTACTTCAACCTGTTGCTTGCCAGAGTAATTTAGGACTCAGCAGTATGGGTGGAGTCAAACTGAGCTCACCTCCATTCATCCATGCACATGTAAGCAGGAAAAAAATGGCTAAATTGAACAAAAAATAAACAGCTTGTCTTGAGGAACTTTGCTGGAGCATGTGGAGGGAGGTGGGGGTGGAGAAGAGGATATGGGTGTTGTTTTTCTGGGATGGTGCTGGGCAGAAAGCAGGTGGCCGTGTTTGCAGCAGCTCAGTTTTAGTGAGCACAATGCACACAATTATGAAGTGAGAGATGTCAGTGAACAAATGCATTTGGCAAACTATTTGTGCATCATCTATTCCGATCTGTGAAGTCCCCAGTGGTTTTCTTTGTCCCTTGGGAAAAAGGATGGAGGGGAAAGAGAAAGTGTCCGGTTGCCATGACAACAGAGAAGGGCTGAGGAGAGATGAGACTTATCATATTTTCATTTTTGATGCTCTATATAAAACTATGTAGGTAATTACACATGTAATGATTTGCCATGTTGCAGAGCAACTTCTTTTCAGGATGCTGCATGTCATGCAACATTATGCTGAGCCCCTTTTAGAGCAGACACAAATGTATTGACATTTTCCTGGGAATATTGCTGGAGAAATTGCAGCAGCAGGAAGGAAAGAGGGCGTGACAGCAGCCCTGCTCTCCTTTAAGAAACAGAATAAGAATCAATTAACAAGTTGCCAGTGGAAACCTGGCTATAATTATAGCTCTATTATGCTGGCCGTGTTGTTTTCCCATAGAAAATACAATTTTTAATTAACTCATGGATTTGGCACTGACACCTGCATGCTCCCTGGCAGGAACAAAGTCGGTGTTTCCCTGCTTGGGGTTGGCACTTTTTAATAACTACAGGTGACAGTAGCACCCACAGAGCTGCCCTTGAGCAGGATGATCTGGACGTGGTTCTTCCCAGGCCAGAGGGAAGCAGATGTTGTTCTTCCCCCTGCATTGTATTTTGCAGATAAGAAAGCAAAATATGTTTTCCTCAGTGGAAATGTTATCTTTCCTGGAGGGTACCTGAACTGGCTGGTCAGCCACAGGGGTAGAGGGAAGGAATAACCGATGTTTCTGGGGGAGGAGAGGAGGGGAAGTGGATCTCTCGCAGGGTCCAAAGGCTATGTTTTTTGTGCAGTCCATGAGACACTTGGTGCAGGAGCTGGGGCAAAGTCTGGCAAATGCCCTGAACAGGACTGATTCTACATTGTCAGGAGAGGATAGAGAGGAAAGCTCTGTCACCTAGACCTTACCAAAATATCCATATGTTAAGTCTGCTTTGGATTTTTTTTTCCATTTCTTTGCCTGCTACTTTTTCTCAAAGGGAATCCTGAATTACTTGCGTGAAGTAAGAATATTTCAGATGTGCCAAGCATACTGTGTTTAAAATGCAAATGTGTTATAGATGTATACACCCGGCACTGCTGTTGCTTTTCTTCTGGCATCATTGCCTTGAGAGCAGTTCAGTTTTTGAGTGTAGTGCAAAACCAGGAGGGGTTTTCCTACAGAAATACATTTCACTGAGTAGCGTGTTTCTAATGGTGACCTGTGTGGGGTGCTCAGGGAATGAGTCTAAAATGGAGGATGTTTTTAAAGCAATCTTTCCCAGTGGTATATTGTGCCTGCTGCTGGCAGCCAGCAGCTTGGGAGTTTCCCAAACTGGGTGTTGTGTGTAGTTTGGAAGTCAGTAATGGATTTCTGTCTGAAACTCTCTGAGAGACCTTTTACTTAGTCTTTTTTTTTTTTTTCTTTTTCACATACATTTTTGGCTGTTACCCCATCCTGTAGCATTCAGATTCAGTTATAATTATGTTTTCTGTAAAAAGATAATTCTCTGATTTATTTCAGACCTGCTGACTGATAATTTTTTCACTGAACAAACTCCAGTTTTTGTGCAGTAAGAAACTGAATGTTCATTAGATAACCAGCTTCTCCTTATAATGATTTTACCCAGCTCCTTATTCTTTCTCTATGCTGCCCTGGCTGTTCTGCGTCTTCTTGTGTGAGTCTGTTCTGTGTCTTCTTGCATGAAAGGCTATCCAAGCCCCAGCCTGTCCTTCTCCTTCTCAGCCCTTTTCTCATTCCACCGTGTGCTGTCATTGCTTGGAAGCTCAGTAAACTCTGAGTCACCACATAGGAATTAATGAAACCATGCAATTATTTTGAATTGTGTGATGCTTAGATTGCATTTTTAAGTCAAGTCAGAGGAAGCCGATTTATCCATGTTATGCAGTTTGAAACAGTGAGTTAAGGTGGATTCTAAAAGGCACTGTAAAAATTAGTTTCCAAAACATTTCCTCACTTTTCTTTGTGTGGCCAGTGAACTACAAAATCATGGGAGCCAACAGATATAAAAGGGGTTTTGTAACTATATGATCCTCAAGTTCACTTCCAATCCGAAACATTCAATGATAAAAAGCCAATGGATAACTCAGTACGTGTTGAATGTTTCTCCACCTGGAAAGCATGGTTTCTTTAATGTAAGATGTTTTCACTCTGTGTCTTTGAGTTTTTGGTGTTACTGTATCATCTTTCCCTGAAAGAATCACACCGCTAGTAAACAGTAACATGAATATTGAGCTGTGACCACACAGATGGGAGATCCTTTTGTCCTTGAAGACTCATAAACAGTTTAGAGGTGTTTTTTTGTACTAACTATCAGAAAGAAAATAAAATACAGAATCCACACCATGGTCATTCTAGGCAGGCAAGAGGTGTACTGTGGTTAAGGGATTCCCCGAAGTACTCGCAAACCTTGAGTCTTGAATGAGCAATGAGGATAGCTGGAGGATGGAAACGGGTAAAGACACTCTTCTAACCAACTCCTTGGTTCTGGAAATAATGCAAGTTTATTTTCCCTCCTTCAGAATGTTTCTGGAAGAAGTCCTTGCAAGATGAACCTCAGCTGCACTGCACCCCTGTATCTAATCCCAGCAAAGCTTGGAGAGTTGCTGTTTATGTGGGTGTGCTCTTGCTGGCTCTCAGATCAGCCAGGGAAGGAGCATACTGTGGAGTACTTTTATGTGTGATCACAGGACATCACTTTAGAGTGCAAAGTGACAATTTCATGTGTTACTTCTTCTGATTTCATGTTAATAGTTGGGGCTGCCCTGAGAGATGTCCCCGAGAGATGTCCCCACAGAAAAGTACTCCTGGGAAAAGAAAGTGTTAGATTTTTTTTTTTTTTTTTGTTCATTTTAATATCTGGAAACGAAGAGGAAAACTCACACATTACAAGCAGCCAGCAGCCTCTAGACTGCATTTTGGCAAGTCACCTAGAGTGCAGTATTTATGATACTTTAGCTGTGCTGATTTTTGCTCTCACAGAAGGCAGAGGTGCTGGCAGAGCCTGAAGGTGATTTGTGAGCAGCAGGGTTGGGGTGCCTGAACTCAGGAGCTCCCCAGGTTTTTTGGAGCCTGGCAAGATTTGCAAGAGTGACGGCAGCATGCTGCTGTAGCTCTGTTTTCTTAAGGCATGCCATAGCCGTGACGCTGTTTTGATGGGAACGGAAGATTGTGGTGAATGAAATGTCTGTGTGGCCAGGAGGAATGGGTCGGGTTTTTATTTACAGCAGACACAGAAACTAAAAAAGAAAAAATGCTCCTAATTCTGTTCACCTTGTTGGGGTTAATGCAGTGAAACAGAACAAAATACAGAGCTTTTTTAGAAACTGTTTCCCACCTGATGGAATCACTTCAGTTATTTTAAGTCAAGGAAATCCTGTGTTTCCTCAGCAGCTGTTGCAGTAAAGATGACTGGTCACTTTGCATTTATATTTTTATTGCTGGAGGTTCTTTTTCACTTTATTACTGAATGGCCCTTTGCAAATAACAGATCTTCAGCTGGTGAAGTCACTGGACATTTGACATCATGTTTCCTCAAATATTGCATGAAAAGATATTTGCATCAGAGGTGCATGACCATCATTACGTGTGCTGGAAATTTACTGAAACAGCAGGGATGGTGAATAGAAATGGCAGCATATAGGCTGTAAGAGAGGTGACTGGGATTACAGCAAAGTTTGATATTGGACACATTTTGATACAAGACACGGAGGCAATCTGAAAGCAGACCACAAGTCCTCATTCTGAAACAAGAGGCTAAATAGAGTGATCACAAATAAAACAGTAATGGTACAAATCTATACCAAAAAAAAAAAAGATTCCTAATTTTGATCTGAATATGAAAAAATGGGATGGGGCCTGAAAAACATCGAGGCAATTCATATAAGGGAAATAATGTGAGGGAAAACAAAGGTGAAGGAGGATAGAAGACAAAATAGGTGAGAAATAGAAGAATTAGATAGCCTTGTGATTTTGCATTTAAAAGTTGCAAAATCCTCCCTCTCTCCTGGATCTCTGGAGAGTACATGGCCCCAGCCCAGTCCTTGTCAGGGGGAAAGTTTGGCGTGACACACACAACCCTTACATCAAGCATCAGTGAAGAAACTGCTGGTCTGTTCTGGCTGTAAGGTATTCTCTCTATTTGCTCTTTAAAATTCTGTTGGTTACAACAAGAAGGAAGGAGCGGACCTTGTCTTTTGGACAATATATCTTTTAAACAGGAATGGCACTAAGAGAGTTCGTGTACATTTTTGCCATTAATTTTGAGCTTCTGCTTCAGACCTTTTGTTAAAGTTGAATCGCTCAGTGCTCCAGCCCTTGCAGCTGCTGTGTTGTACAGTTGTTAGGAAAGCCTGTCCTTCTGAACTTTTGACTCCACATAAGTGAATTTCAGGACACATAGCTTAATGATTCTTAGTGTATTTACCATGAGCCAGTAATACCTTTTGGGCTGGCAGTGGTTTTCAAAGTACTTTCTACCCTCCTGTTTGACCCTTCTCCCAGGGCTTTGGAGACTAAGCAGGTGGCCTGCCATCTTTGTAATTCCACTTCAGGAGCAAAAGGTGATCTACTAGTAAAGTATGTATTAATTATCTAAATAGCTGTGTGATTCATTCTGCCTGTCCTCATATGACGAACTACATTTCCATGGGGTTGTTGGGTTTTTTCTCAGCGGCAAACGACAAAAGGTCAAATTTTCCTGTGGTTCCTTGTGTGAGATTTTGGCTTTTGGTTTGCCTGAGGCAGTGCCAGGCATTACCATGAGAAGACATAGGAAAGTTACTTAATTACTGTCATTTAATTTCAACTTGTTAGCCTTTTTGCTATTCACTGCCTCTTTAGTTGGTGTATTTTAATGAACCTCAATGATTGGATAAATGCCTCTTGGGTCATCATGATACTAGATGTATGAACCCTGTATTCACTAAGGTATGGAGTAATTATTTTTCAGTGTTGTTACGTGATGGATTTTGTACCTCCAGTTATGATACAGAAGTTGGATTTCATCTGTGAACAGGTGGAGTTAGAGCTCCTGAGGCTGCTGTGTTCTCTGGGAAGCCACAGCAACAACCTCAATACTACAGAGAAGAGGGTTGGTGAAAAAGGGCATTTCAGGAAACAGAAGAGATGAACCCCAGAAAAGAGGGTTGTCTAGCTTTTAGTGACTATCCAGTAATTCACAGAATATGTCAAGTTGGAAGGGACCCACAAGGATCATCAAGTCCAACTCTTAGCCCTGCACTGGACCATCCCCAAGAGTCACATCATGTGCCTGAGAGTATCATCCAAATGCTTCTTGAACTCTGTCAGGCTTGGTGCTGTCACCACTTCCCTGGGGAGCCTGTTCCAGTGCCCAACCGTCCTCTTGGTGGGGAACTTTTTTCTAATATCCAACCTAAACCTCCTCTGACACAACTTCAGGTCATTCTCTCAGGTCCTGTCACTGGTCACCACAGAGAAAAGATCAGTGCCTGCCTCTCATCTTCCCCTCACAAGTAAATTGTAGACTGCAAGGTGGTCTCCCCTCAGTCTCCTCTTCTCCAGGCTGAACAGACCAAGTGCCCTCAGCCACTCCTCATATGGCTTCCCCTCAAGGCCCTTCACCACCTTCATTGCCCTCATTTGAACACTCTCCAATACCTTAATATCTCTCATATATTGCAGTGCCCAAAACTGCCACAATATTCAAGGTGAGGTTGCACCAGTGCAGAGCAGAGAGGGACAATCCCCTCCCTCGACCAACTGGTGATACTCTGCCTGATGCCCCCCAGGACACGGTTGGCCCTCCTGGCTGCTGGGGCACTTCTGCTTCATATTCCACTTGTCATCAATCAAGACCCTCAAGTCCCTTTCTGTGGCACTGCCTTCCAACATCTCATTCCCCAGTGTCTATGTACAGCCAGGTTTGTCCCATGCCAGGTGCAGAATCCGGCACATTCCCTTGTTGAACTGCGTATTGAACTGGTGATTGCCCCGTCCTCTAATTTGTCAAGGTCTCTCTGCAGGGCCTCCCTGCCTTCGAGGGAGTCAGCAGCTTCTCCCGGTTTGGTGTCGTCTGCAGACTTGCTTAGTATCTCTTCCAGTCCTGTGTCCAAGTAATTTATGAAGATGTTGAAGAGCACTGGGCCCAAAATGGAGCCCTGTGGAACCCCACTAGTGACAGTTCACCAGTTTGATGTTACCCCATACACTGTTACCCTCTGTGCTCGACCTGTGAGCCAATTGCTCGCCCACCACTTGATGTGTTCATCCAGCTGTGTGCTGGACATTTTGTCTAGAAGGATCCCATGAGAGACATAATCAGAAGCTTTACTGAAATCCAAAAATATTACACCAACTGGCTCTCTTGATCAGCTAGGTGGGTTACCTTGTCACAGAAAGAAATCAGGTTTGATAAGCAGTACTTTCCTCTCATGAAGCGATACTGGCTGTGATCAATGCCTGTGTTGTCTTTCAGATGTTTTTCAATACCTGTCAGAACAATCTTCTCCGTAAGTTTGACAGGCACTGCAGTGAGACCAACAGGCCTGTAGTTTCTGGGGTCCTCCTTCTTCCCCTTCTTGAAAATCAGGACAATGTTTGCCAGCTTCCAGTCAGCTGTGACCTCTCTGGATTCCCCAGACTGCTCAGAAATCATTGAGGGAGTTTTTGCGTTGAAATCAGCCAGCTCTTTGAGGATTCTGGGATGAATCCCATCAGGCCCCATAGATTTGTAGGGATCCAGCTGGAGTAGTAGATCCTGCACAATTTCAGGGTCACCTGGGAGATGATAATTCTTGCAGTCATGGTCCTCCCGCTCAGGGCACATAAAACTAAAGTAAATTGGTTTGGTCTGTTTTTTACCAAAAACTGCAGCTCAAGGTAAAACAGAGATACTGAATTAGTTCGGAGTTTTCAAAACTGTTTATGTTGATATAGACTAAATTATAAAAAAGGTAAAAATATAAAAAGAAAAATAAATTTAATCCATTTTTTATTCAATGAAGTACTTTGGCACAGAATGGAAATTTGCTTTTCTTTGCTTTTTTTGGTTTTGTTTGTGAGATGGAGCCTTAGCCAGAAAAGAAGACAGTAAAGCTCTGTTTAGCTGGGTTTGGGTTTTTTGGGGGGGGTTGTTTGTTTACTTTGTTTTGTTTTGTTTTGTTTTTTCCCCAAGATATTCTTGCTGGGTAATATGTCTACCTGGAAACACAAATGTATACAAATATATAGTACTTAGATCTTTCAACCTAATTCCACTCTTGCAGTTCAGTGTTGTTAAGGGAAAGGATCATGATCTCATTCTTTCTGCCTGTCTTCCAACTTTTCTCTCTCACGTGAGATAGCATTGCTCAAATCATACTAATGTCAAAATTGAGACGTTCTTTTGCTTTGTAGGCATAGTACTGTCAGATGATCAGCATGAAATGCTCTCCTGTAAATCTGTCAGTAAATGTATATGAATTCCTAGAAAACACTATACTGTAACAGTGAAGTGTTGTAAAGTGCCGTAGAAATTCTTCAGGACTGTGCAAACTAGAGCAGGGACACTGTGTTAGACCGAGGACACAGCTATCTGCCCTGTATGTTATCAGAAAAAAAGTTGTTAACAAATGGCTAACCCTGAGATAGATATGGTAGTTTGCTGTTCAGAGAGGTAGCTGATATGCATTTTTCTCAAAAACCTGGCTCAGTGTCAAAATAACTTCCTGCTGTTTTGCAATAGAAGCTCAAACATGTGTAGCACAAGTCTGTGACGAGGTCTAGCAGGCTTTTCTCCTAGGAAAGGTTTTTCTTCCTAAAGGTGAATAGTTACACTGAGGGGGACTTAAGAAGTCCTTGTAACCCCTTTCTCTGCTCAAGTGATGCTCACAGTCAGGAGCCCAGTGACCTCTGGTGTGGTTCTGTTTCTGAACAACAACTGGCTGTGCTGCAAGTTTAAAATATTTCATGTAAGCAATCAGCTGCTGAAAAACATGCTTCTATTTTCCGTATCCCGAAGTGAACGACTAGTTGGCTTTCTGTCCTCGTTTTTGTTTTCCTTTCCACAGTTGTGGATTTGTGTTTTGTCCATAGGCCAAGTCTGTGTGGTTCTTGGCAGGCTACTCGGACATTTTTCTACTGAGCTTTTATCAGAGCATCTTAGTCTGGGTTATCGATGGAATAATGCAGAAAGGCTCGATAAAGAGAAACCTGTACAATAGCCTTGCAGTCTTTAATTAACACTGTGTGTGTGTGTGTAAGTGATAGGTGATAGGCGAGCCGCAGATGCCGTGTTTCATTTTGATGCTCTATTGCTTTTTTGCTCGGTGATGACATTAATAAATAGATGCAGGCGAGCATTTTAGATTTCATTACTGCCTGAAACGCCTTTACTTTTTGGCTTGCCCCAATTCATTTATGAGGTATCATCATGCTCAAATTAGAAAGAGACTAAGCTGTATGTCATTGCTGGGAATTATTGGATTATTCAATTACTGTGAACAGTGCTCAAGGAATATAAAATATTCAGGAAATACTGAAGGAAAAATCCCTAGACAACCCAGCTACATAAAGGTTACATGTTCAGGGATGGTTACAGTCTAAATGTAAGATTGGGGTGGGGTTGAGGGAAAGGGGCAGCTGCAGGGCTGTGCATTGTGGCTGGTGTTATTAGGAGTGGTGAACGCTCCCCTGGCCCCTCTAGTAAACTGTCAGTGTGATTTAACACAGGAGGGGAAAGAGGTCTTTAAGGCATTCCAGGCTGAGATCTCCCCAGCAGCTTATAAAGGGTGCTGCTGGATGCAAGTGGTGTTCCCAGCCAGCCAGGCTTGGGGAGCAGGAAAAGACACATATGACTGCACTGATATCTTTGTCACCTGGCAGTTCTGGGAAGTGGAAAACAAATGGCATGTGGCTGATTCTGATACCTTCAGTGTGCTTCTTTAACCTGTTTCTTTAGCTAAATGACTCCAGGAAGGAGCTAGTCACGGTTTCTGTGCAACATTGAGCTCTAGGTTACCTGAAGCTGACAATCAAAATTATTTATATTACTAGGCCTACATTGGCATCAAGCATGAGATTGTTCATATGGAGGCTAGAGTCACTGGTTTGAAGCAAACATAGCCTTATTAGGATTATATGTATGCTTGCACTTCAAACTTTGGCCATCTTTCTCCCAGGAAATCTGTGTTTGTTTTATTTTAACCACAGCTCCTTCATGGTAATAAGCATTCCTATTTGGTGAAGAATTTTAGGTAATACACTGGATGGTGAAAATGTGCCTTCTGTTGTCTGATAGACCGTACAGAAATAGGTAAGTAGGTAAGTCAGTCAACAACGAAATAACTATTACAGGAAACCAAAGTATGAATTCATTAATTTAAACGATAATGTTGCTGTTTTACTCCAAGCTTAAGTGAATATAAATGTAACTTATGGAAGAGTCACTGACAAAAACCATCTGTGCAGGTTTTTCTAATCGCATCTGTGCTTAAACTAGCTCTGCATTTTAAGAAGAAGCAGCAGCAGCAGCAGCAACAGCCGACCTTCAGCTGACTCCCAGCAGCATTTCCCCTTCCAGCAGCAGCAGCAGCAGCAAGGAGCAGCTGATGTTGTTTGGGATGGTGATAGTACGTCAGACCTTTTGTTTTTACAATTAAAATGGTCTTTCCATGTTTGTTATCAGCAGGCAGCTTGGCAGGATAGTTTGGATTCAATGCTTTGAGCAGAGAAATCATGAGATGAGCTAATTCTTAATAAGGCTAGATATCCCTTCGCTGTTATTTGCAGTACTCTAGTTAATAGGGCATCGGTGCTCACCCCAAGAAGTTGAAAGAATGAAACAAAAAGCCCATTGTCTCCATAGTGATGAAGGTAATTAAAAGAGAACAGGGCTGAGAGGTTCCATATGATGTAAATCATTATATTCAGGCTTTTCTTATACCTCAGACCTCTTCCCCAAATGAAGTCGACAAGTATTTCTGCTCTATAAATTTGGTTCATAACTCGGTGATGGCTCTTTTGCTCATCAAGGGGTGCAGAAGGTTCTTGTTACGGTCACTGATTTTCCAAGAAATCTTAATAATTTGCAGACATCTGCATTCATTTAGAATTACAGAAGGAAAAAGACAATTTCATCTTGCTTCTTTATTTGTAAGGGAGCTATGTTTTGGTGCTTTGTTGTTTGTTTTTTTGTGGTTTTTTGGTTTTTTGTTTGTTTGTTTTGTTTTGTTTTGTTTTGTTTTGTTTTTAATGTACCTAGGGAACAGATCCTTAGGGAAATAACCGGAAACAGTTCCATGTTGAATTTATAGATCCAAACGTGTTACCCTTGGCCTTTCTTGAAATGCTCCACCGGGACCACTACATGAATATCTCCAAAGGTAATAATATTGATGAATTTAAAGTCACATGGAAAATCAGCTGGTGTAATTATTCATTAAAAATTTTTAAAGCTGCTGTGAGCATTGAATCCCAAGTCATGATAGCGGCTACAAGACAAAACAGGAGGCATGCCAGTTTTGACAGGTACTGTCAAAATGGTATTCCTTTGGCAAAGAACAACATAAGTCAGAGTTGTTTTTTGCATCTTCCAAAGGATCTTGAAGTCAGGCTACATGTATTTTTCGTTAGAATTATTACTAAACTTGACCCAGACAGGCAGAGATCATTAAACCCGTTTTTAATGCTGCTCCCACCCCTGTGCACTTCCAGGCCAAGGTTAGAGGCCAGCCAGATAGCTGATTATTTCATCTCCCACCCTGCTGCACAGCACAGTGTATTAGAGCGGCACTAATGTTTGTGCTAAGATTAGTAGCAAGCCACTTTTAATCTTAACTTGCAGTTGGATACGTCTGACCTATAAAGGGTAGGTGATGAGAAGTGATGTTAGATTTAGTGGCTTTCCTCTGGTAGAGTGGAGGTTGTCAATTTTGTGGCATTTCAAAACTGTTTCTTCTCTGCTGGGAGCAATGACTGAAGGCAGCAACTAAAGTCTACAAAAATGCAAACTGACCTGTAAATACTCAACAGCAACCAAGCAGTTCCCAGCCTTAGAAGTGAGCACATTAAAGGAGGAGGCAGTCCACTTTCTCCAGGGCAGGGAAGTGACTCTCCCTGTTTGTGAGGATCAACCCCATCAGGGTTGTTAAATTCTGATGTCAAATGTGACTTTTAAGACATGATTTGTTGAATCAGCATATCTGTGGAGAAACGTTAGAGCATTAATTTTTTTCAAGATTTCTTTCATACCACTGTGAATTTACTTTTTTTCCCAAACAAAATAACATGTCTGAGGCCAATGAGATCTTTTTGATGAACTTCCCTTCATATTCTGTGTGTCCATAAACTCCTGGCTTCAGCATCTGAGATTCAAGCAACAATCCAAAGATGTGTTTTACATGACTGATTTAACAAAAGTCCTGCCTCTCCAAACTAATAATTACATTAGATACAATTTTTCATGTTCATTTTGCAAAACTGGATTGCAATACAATCCTATGGCTTTGCTTCTTTTCCGAAATATCTCAACGTGGAACACATGATAAAATTTTGTGTTTAATGGCATCAGTTGAGTGTATGGAAATGTTTCTCAGTGTGCTACTAGGACTGAATAGTTTGTCAGTAATATATCCACTCTTTAGTTCAGTCTTGCAGTGGTCCTAATCTTGTTACACTCTGATTTTGGGGTAGCTTCAAGCTTCACAACCCAGGCCTCTCTGTAGCGAGCTGTGTATTAGTGCAGACACACCTTTCACATATATGCACAAGACCGCGCAATTGTCATTCAGCATTTTCTGCAGGAAGCCTCTTCAGTTGTCAGTGGTTCACACGATTTCATTTACTGAACATGATTTCCTGTCAAATACCTATTTCGCTTTTAAAGCCTGAATATAGAGCCAGGTTCTTGGCCTGGTTCATATATGATCCTGGTTCTCATGTGAAGATGCTGGCTGCAGGTAATCCCCTTCTGAATAAGGAATTCCAGAGCATGTGGTGCTAGAAAGGTCAAACTCATTTGCAGGGAGTTGTATTTAACTGTGCGATGCAGAAGTGAGCTTCATTACTTGTAATTAATCCTCACAGTTCCTGAATGTCAGTTTACAGAGGCAGCCATGAAGGTAGTCCATGGAAGATAATTAATATTTGTTATTCCTGACTTTGAAAAGACTCTGGATAGCAGTGTTTATAAGTACTTTCTACTGGGAGAGCCTATGAGGAAACTCCCTGATTAAATCATCAGTACTGTTGTCTCTGCCTTAAACTGTTGTTTTACAGTAATAACTGCCCTTTCACAACAGAAGGGCATGGAGTGATATGGTGGAAGACCTAATATTCTGACATGTTCAGATTTTCACAGTTTCAGAGAAAATGTCCTTTGGGGGAAGGTTAATGCGGTTATTGGGCAGGTTAATGCTCTGTCATTCCCTGAGGGCTTTTCATTGATATGCGGGGTGGGGGGTTTCCTCTATAGTATTTTTATCTCAAAACTATTAGGCTGCTCAAAGAGAGTGAATGAAACCTAAAAATACGTATGTTTTATTAACAGGAGAAATTTCTCTCAGAAAATATAGGTCAAATTCTCCACAGTCGTCTTTGTGAAGTTAGAACAGCTAGTTGTAGCTGAAAGTAGAAGATATTTTCAATTCTGTGCATTTCACCTTGAGTTCAGATTAGATTTTGGCTCCCTATTTGCATGGGGACCTCTCCATACAATCTTACCTTTATTTTTTTCAGTATTATATTGTAAACTGAACAGAAAGTAGGTTAAAGAAGAGTGATTTTCTTGCTTTGTAGATCCATTATCAAACGGAAGACATAATCTTATTTTGTCCTTTGATGTTGATGTGAAGCAATTTTCAAATTTATGTAAACACTGCAGCTTAAAAATATTCACAAAGACTGATTTTCAGCAGTTTTATGGTCTACAAACTGAGAGATTTAGTAGCTCGTACAAAATCTGACCCTCCAAACTCCAGCTCTTTCACTTCTTCCTTTCTGCTGTCTTCTGCAGGAGAAACAAATACACAGAAGGCTTCTTTGCATGCAAGAAATACTAGGAAATGTTTCTGGATTATTATAGGTACTCACTGGTTTGTGGCCTTTTCTTCTGATGCAGAGTTTTCTGGATTTGAATCACAACTTTCTCTCATTAGAGCAATTCTAAACTACTGTGGAAAGAGGGAAAAGTTTTGGGAAAATATTTCTGTTGGTGAAAAGGCTTTTTGAATATGAAATAGCCTATTTGATACAATGCTGCTATTTTATATGGTGTTGGTTTCTGAACTGGGGTCAAACTTCATGGTTATGAATTAAAAAACTTTACTGCCCAAATTTTAGTGTGATCTTTCTGGCAAGTGTTTGGTGATTCAGTGAAAAAATTTAATCTTTTCTCTACTTCTCTTGTTTGACCACCATAAGCTATGTTATTAATTATGGACTCAGCTTTCTGACTCTTGTGACCTAGTATTCACATTGTTTGAAGTGCTGCATTTGTCATCTTCATGGTACTAATTAGTATGTTTATAATGACCCTCCACTCCAATACGGTAATCCTCATCAGTCTACACACCTGACAGCAACTTGCATATTTCAATAGCAGGCACAATGTTGGGGAGCTGAATTTTCTGCCCTATGAAAATTGATTATGAAAATCCACTTCTCTAACCCAGATTTATCAGTACTTTATCACTACCCTTTCTTTATGGATAACATTATGGTTACAAACACTAGAGTTTCTATGCAGAGGTTTTAAGAAGCAAGGAATAATAGTTTTGAGCAATGAAAGGAAGAAGGGGATAGATGGGGATATTAATATTCCTAAAAGCTAGTGAATGGTCTCCAGTTCTTTTAACTAGTAACATAAATAAAAGGATTCAGTTTCCAAGGTTTGATGTAAAGTTTGCTCTCACAGTCTTATATCAGCCAGAAGTGGCAGAGGGTGCAGACTTGTAGTTTCTGCAGGGAAGTCATGCTTGTCAGCTTACAGGAGGGGCTTGTTTGCCAAAGTGTCAATATACTTTGACACCTAAAAGCTTACAAACCAAAACATCATGTTGTCACAAAAGGGATAAGGTTGGTAAAAGGGCATGGTGGAAAGTGACTGAAAAACAAAGGACACAGAAGAAAAAAGCTTTACCTGCAGTGTGCTGAGGTACTTCCATCCAGTGGTAGCATTCAGGTTTTGACACAGGTTTGTTACAGGATGGGTTGCCTTGCAATGAATCCAGCATTACTCAAGCAAGGCAGAGACGGTGTGGGCTGAGCTTTTGAGATCAAACAACATCTGAATTTCTGGGGCCCTGCTGAATGTTGGCACGTGCCACTGGCTCTCCCAAGTGCTGTGGTGGTGTGGTGTGGTACTGTGTCCTCTATGCCAGCAGGAGTTATTCAGACCCACAGGGATGACTGGGCCAGTCCCACTCACAAACAGCCTTCCTTCTCCCCCTTCTTCCACCTCTCAGAAATTTGTTTCCATTGGGTTTGGGGCAATTTTGTAAAATATAAACTTCCCACCCAATTTTTTTCCATCCAAGAATTTAGAGGCATAGGACCTGAAGCTTGTTCTGAAGCACCTTACCCCTGCGTTGCCCTCACTGCTTTTTTCTCTGTTTCCTTTCCCTCTCTTGCCACCACTGGGGTTCACCCAGCTGCATGAGGTAGCAAAACCAATGGCATATTAATTATACTTCATCTTGGGAGCATTTTCAGATGGGTTAGTTCCTTGAACCAGCTCATTCCACAGCATCCATGCTGGCAGGAGCAGACAGGAGAGGAAAGAGCAGCTGCAGGTGGCAAGGAAGGCCAGAACATCCTCTCCAGCAGCACTGGTTTGCAATGGCTTTATGCTCCTCTGTCACAGCACGTTAGACAGAACTACCTCAGGAAGTGGGGTTGTCATAAAGACATTGCACCGAGAACTGGGGTGGCTGAGGCACAGAGGTTGCAGCCATCCAGAGAAGGCTGGAACCATCCCAGCTCACCTCACCAAGCGTTGCCATGATCACCTTTCTTCCCAATTTTTCCATTTTTTCTTTTTTTTTTTTTGGAATGGAAGGTGTAGATGAATGTTTATTCCCAAGGGTTTTTAAAAGGAGCTCCACTTGGAAGAAACTTTTCTGAATAAGGTTCTGTCACTTTTCAAACTCTCTTTAGAATTTTCCAAATCCATAGCAAAAAGAAAATCTGCAATTTCCCCTAATAATAACTTCTATATGTACTTAATGCTAGGTTATTATTCTGGTTTTATATTCTTATACAGTGGGAATTACACTCTACTGTGCGTCACCTTTCATAAGAAATTCCACTTTTTCCTTGCATTTTTTGTGAAATAACGCACCACAGTTCTTGAGTTTTGTAATACCCTGGGGACTTTTTGAGTATTTAAAAGATGAGCTTACTGTCAGCCTTCATACCTCTGCCTTTTTATTTGAAGAAACTATTGGCATCTTAATGTCTAAGCTCAGGTATAGGAATACATTCATACAAATTTCATACAAAGCTTATGTTAACATATATTAGATATGTAGGAGTAATAAGATTTTCCCAGGTAAATGATACATCTATCACTTGCAAAGCACAGATCTTTGGGGAGTTTCTTAACGATCAACTATACTGTTGAGTTCTTGAGCTTAGTTTGTTGTTCTTATTCCTGTCAAAGTTGTGGGGTCTTTTGGTTCAGCCCCAAAGATGCACTGCACATAGTGTGGTGTACCTGGAGTGTGTGCCTGGGCCCAGTGCTCTGAGGTGTGGGGTCTGCCCCAAAGCATTCATCAATTTGGACTCGTTGCTGGCCCCAGCACAGGTGAATGAGCACCCTGGGGCACATAGGGGACAGCAGAGGGCTGTCTGAGATCCCACTGCAGGGATGCGGGATGGGCTTGAATAGAAACTTGGTGAGCAGGGCTGGAGGGCAAGAGGGACCCCATGAGGAAGGGGACCAGCCTGGCCACCTCCCATTGCTTCTAATGGATGGTGTCTCTTTGCAGGTCCTCCTCCAATCTGTGTGCGAGATCTCTCCTCAGGGGTTTGTGTACATACATATCTGAAGGCCAGGCTGGCTTCACGGAAACTCTCCAACTTATTATTTCCTCAGGCAGCAGCACATTAATGCAAAGTGTGTGCATGGGAACTTGGAGGGCTCCTGACCTGCCTGAAGCCTGGCAGTGAAGTTAAACGAGCATGAAATCATTAACACAGGAATGCACTTGTTTGGAATTGCAGTATAATGGAACACTCTTGCAGTGACCATAATGTTAATGGATGTAAAGAGGTTGTTGGCTTGCAAGTGCTCACTGGAGTGGTTTTTTGGGGGCATGCTGTGCTCCATGAAGGCAGGGCTGGTCCCTCAGACCAGGGAGGTTTATGCTAGAGAGTTTTCCTGGAGAATCTCCTTTCTACCCACATCCACCCCAACCGTTTTTCACTAGGTCTGGCAGCTCTTTGCTGCTTTTATTCATAGATGAATTTGAAGCTGACTTTTTATAAGAATCCACTTCTTTTATGTACTTAAAAATATCATTAAAATAAAAACTCTTCATCACATTTTCTACTAATCCTTGCTTTAGGAACAGCCTTGTTTAAAACAAATCCTACAGGGAGTTTTTTTCATTCTGAAGAATGAAAAGTACTTAGCAAATGTTTTCCTCATGTAAAAAAATCCTTTTGGCTTGTCATAACTCTGTGACTTGGCCTGAAAACTCAGAATTTACTTGGCTATGTTGGTCTTGGCTGCAGTGTATGTCTTCTGCTAATCTTGGAGAGTTAATGAATTAAGTGCAGTTATTTATTAAAGCAGTTGCACAGTGCTAACATTGCAGGGAGCCTTGTAGCCCTGGTGCTGGACTCAGGATGCAGTGGGGCAGGGAGGATTGGTGCTGAGATTGCAAGGGCTGGTGTGGGGCAAGGGGAGGCTATACAAATGCCAGTGAGGACTGTTCTCCATCATCCATCTCCGTTTCCCCATCACCACCTCCTTTCTCATCATTGTTCCTCTGGTTTCCATCCCAAACCTTACCTTGCACCTGTAAAAGGGGTTTGTGTGTGTGCCTTTTTCACAGAGGTGTTGGTAAAAAGTATTGCGTCTCTCTACAAATCCTACCTGTCCTGTATCCTTAGACAGTCATGGTTACAACAGAAGTGTTACTGCTCAAAAAAATAATAACCCTAATCTTCCTGAAAGACTTGTGTTATGAATGATGAGGTTTCCCAGCAGCGACCAAGGCCTGGGAAAGTCCTCCCGTGTCCCTTGCTTATCTTTGTTGTTTCACTTCAAGGCCCTATTATATGGTGCTTTCTTTTCCTTAGGAAATCGATCTTTCAGCAGGATGGCTTAGCCAGCATTGCCTCTTCAGTGAAGCCTTGAAGAAGTTTGTAGGCCTATGAAATGTAAGGGGTTTGATTTAGTTTTTAATTTTAAAGTCAGTTATTTTCACATCTAACAGGTACATGCCCCCTGCATTGGTGCAGCCCCTCGTTTTTGTTGAGAACAGCAAAGCAAATGGGAAATTCTTTTACCTAGGAAAAGGTCTTGATATGTTAAATATGGCTTTTAAGTCTGAATTTAGACTTGCCATTAGATACTTTTATATCTTTTCTTACTAGATTAAAGCACGCCCTATGAATGGAAACCTCTTTCCTCTGTAACAAACTAAATGTTGTTAACAAGTCAACTCTGAGCTCTCTTGGGCAAATAAGAAAGTCTTTTGGTATTGCTTCATTTCCTCAATCTCAGATAAATTTTGTGTCATTTTCCTGAATCCAATCCTGCTCCAATTTGTCAGTGTTTTCCCCTGGATGGGCCGCCGTTGGGACAGGGCACAGTACTCATCCAGTGACTTCAACATTGCTGTAGGTCCTCATCCTTTATTCCTTAGTCTTTCCAGTACACCTGCAATTTTTCAGCTGGCTGCATGGGTTTAGTGTAGTTCAGGAGAACCCTTCTTGTCAGGCAACTCAAGATGACTTAAATAATCGACACATCTACAGTTGTATTTATCCCCCTTCATCCAATTTTGACTCTTCTCCAGCTGTTACCAAAAATTGATCGGTGTTTTCTTTCAGATAATTGATGAAGACATGAAGCAGTTTTGTAACCAGATCCCTGTAGGCCCCATTAAATAAGCTACTCGCAGATGATGAAACCCATTTATGATTAGAGGGGTTTCATTCATGTGTGTGAACTCACTGTCAGCTGCTTTTTAATCGATTTGGCATTGGCTGCATTGATTTTGTATAAATGCTTTTAAAAACAGTCAGAGTTTCTAGCTGCATGCATTTGGGAACTGTACAGAAGTCTGTCCTAGGACTGTAGATGTCTTCTGCCCATCAAACTCATGGTTCTATCAGAAAACAGGAGCAAGTTTGCTTGACCAGACCTGTTTCCTGTAAAACCGTGTTGACTAAAGTTAATTAATTATGCTATCATCTTCTCATTAAGTGTATAGCTTGGACTGCTGTGTTTAGAAAGTAATCTCTTTCATTTGTGTTACAAAATATTCAGGATACTGATTCCAGCCTGCAGTTTATTGTATATAGAAAATACGATTTATTTGTTTCCCACAGGCTTTCACCTATAAATTCAGAGTGTGTGGAATGACGAGCTGTGATTTACCAGCTGAGCCATTGCTGAGTGTGCTGAGTGCCTTTTCTTTATTTCTCGATTCATGTCCTCCAAAAAAAATGTCATGACATAGTATGGGTTTTTAAAGGGTGTTTGTGTGTGTTCTTTCCCCTTAGTTCTCTCTTCTGTCATCTCGAGAGCTTGACAGACTGTTTTAGCATTACTGATTGCAATAACACACCAACCAAAATCCATCCATGAAACAGAACTATAGTGCTGATTTCAAAAGCTTTAACAAAAGGCGTCCCATCTGGAGCATTTAAAGCTCACGTATGGTTTGTTTTAGAGTGTGAAAATTGAAATGCTCCATTCTGAGAACCCAGAAGTAAAATTGGTTTTGATGTATAGCATACTCAACAGTTCTTTTCCAACACACTTGTTTTTTTCTTTTTTCTTCTTTTTTTTTTTGTTAGTGTGATAATTCATAAACAATTGAAGATGCCATTCCATTATTATAATTTTTATTTTTGTTCCCTTGTTTATGCTGAATTAAACCTTGAATGAAAATAAAATTTATGTGGTGGTGATGAGCAACTCTGGATTTGATACTGCTCCAGATTTAGACATTTATTATTTCCTTTTTTTTTGGGTCTAGTTATATGGTTACCAGTGACATATTCTGTTTAAAGGCTAACAAAGTGTGTTTATGTATGACACTTACCAGCCATTGATCCAGAAGTACTTTCCTGACATTCCCTTCAGATGGAGGAGTCATTGTTACCTTGATCCTAGTAAAGGTGAAAATTTGCCACAGATAGGATATATAGGGGACTCAGCAGCAATGTAGAGTGGTTGATTTCCCTTACTTTTACCTTACTATCCAAGTTCGACCTAGCACTGGGGAACTGGGGAGAATGGACCGTTCCGGTGTCATTACACAACTTGCATCACTCTCATGTCAGCTAATTTTTAATTTTTTTTTAAATTTTTTTGCACAGCAGATATTTAAACAGTTGAAATTTCTGTGGCTTTATTAAGTCCACTGACTTGCATTTCAATCTGAAGGAGTAACTCCCTGGGCCAAAAGGAATCAAGGCCATTGCTGCTGGCTGAAATTGTATTTTGGTCATTGAATGGTGTGTTTTGTGGCTTAGGTTGACAGTAAAACACAGCAAAAAGAACAGTTTTATATTTGAAGTGTTCCAAGCTTGTGTTCATGGCATCTGCAGAACAGAGGATTTGACAAAGAAAGCTGCAAGCGAATTGAGATGGCAGCCACCCTTTTCTCCCCAGATTTGAATGGACTGTTTTGGGAAATGGACTGTGCTTGTATGAGTACACTGAGAGGGGCAGTCAGTGATATTTGGCAGAGAAGACTCTGATGGCTCAAATTCAGGTGACAGTAAAGAACCTGAATATTGAAGCAATTAAATAGTTGTACTCTTACGTTAAAGCAAAGCACTCCACTAGCCTGGGACACGAACACTGTGATTTAGTCCTCTGAGAGCAGGGAAATGGGAAGATCACTTGTGTAAAACTCTGACCCAGGAGCTGCTGGCTCATGGGATTGGCTACGAGTTTTATTTTAATATATGGATATAGGGTTCTTTAATACCTTGAGATAGCGTCAAGAGAATAAGCCACAGGCTTGTTTCCAAGGAATTTCTATATTAATTTAGGGGAGTAAATAAGGGGGCTTGGTCAAAGTTCAAAAGGACACCACACAAACTGGAAAAAAATGTTTCACTACAATATTGATAAAACAACATTTAAGTCAAAATTCAGTAAACCAACAACACTTAAATCAAGGTCCAATCCCTCCAGCTCCAAACCACCCTAAGCATCAAGAAAGGAGCAGAGAAAGAGAAGCAGAGGGATCAAGGAGAGAGAAGGAGAAAGAGGGAGAGACAGATTATATTGCTACCATTGAAGCCTTGTAGACCAGCTCTCAAGTTCAATGGCAGAGCCACTCCACAAGGCAAACACATGCCCTTGGTTTTATTTGCTCTGGTCCCTCTGGCCAACCCCTCCAGGCAGGGTCTCTGACCCACCAGCCACTCTGGGGTTCCAGGCCAGGGTGAGGGACACTGTCCCTGCCAATCTGAACCTGGCTTAGGGGCTCCAGATGAGTGGTGTGTTGCAGTTTTCCCAGGCTGTTTGTGACTGACAGCTACTCCAGAGCTTCATCATGTGGGCTCCAGGGGCTGTCGTGAGGGATACGGTGTCACCTCACCCTCAGGAGGTTCAACCCATCCCTTCCCCCTGCACACACACACACTCTCCCCACAGGGTGGTTCTGACACGATAATAATTGATCTGGTGTCTAACAACTTGAAAGTGCAAAATGACCTTAAAACTAATTTTTTTGGGGTGCTATATTCTTGTAATGAGTGAGTTTCCTTTAAAGCTTCTACTTAAGGCAGGTGATTGGGGAGGATGTATTTGGGCAGCATGGCTTGTGCCAGCACTGATAAAGGTAAGTGGCAGTGAAACACCAGTATTTTCCTACAGCCAGTGCTGCAGAGGCTAAGGCTCTGTGCAAAGTGTTGCTGTCTCTCTCATTTTTTAATGCAACCCTGAAACAGAGGGAAGAGACCTGTGATGTGAGAAATGTAGCTGTGGTATGAGTGGGAGCAGCGTTCATTTCAGCAGTACAGGAGTATTTCTGCCAGTTCCACGTCTTTCCCTACTGAGCTCTACACTTTTGTTTTGCTGCGCACGTGGCTGCATGCCCTGTTACAAAGCCTTTCTCCCTGCAGAAGCATCCTCCCTGCTGATGCTTGCTGGAAGCATTTTGTGGTACCTTAGGGACACCCTTGGTTTTCAGTATGGTGGTAATGCACAGATAGCACAGGAAAGTGGGAAGTTTATCTGAGCATGCAGGGCTGACTAGTTTACTTGTCCAGTTTCTTCTTTGCTACTACAAAAGAAGTGTGGTGATACTGGTTTCTAAGTTTTTTGCTCTCATTCTAAAATAAAGAGAATAATAGGTAGATTTGTGTCAATTTAATATCCTCCTGAGCAGATCTCCTTTTTAAAACATTAAGAGCACAGAAAAAACATGATTCCCTTAAAATAATGTAATTCCAGGCAGAATTTCAAGGTATTTAATCTTGGACAATAGTGTTGGAAGTGTGTCCAAAAGAGAGATGATTTGCATTGCTGTCAGCAAGTGTCACTTGCATTGCTGTCGGTCTCTGTGGACACCCTGAAGAGAAGATCGTTTTTGTGTTAAGGATGGTTGCTCTCACAGAGTAACATGGTGATTTCAGTGTTTTTCATGTTTTCTGCAAATACAGAAATGTTGTTAGTACCAGTCTTGATGAAGGAAGAAGCTGATATTACTCATTTACACAGGGATGATTCTCCTTTCCTCCCCTCCCCTTCACAAGAAGCAGAAGAATATAAATTACCACCTGGGTGATTTTTAAATATAAACTTTCATGATTTACTGTCTGATGTGGGCTTGGCTGTTGCAAAGTTTACCCCTCTGCCGAATGCTTCCTTTACAGAGATGGTGTGCAAGGGGTGGTCAGGTACTGGAACAGGCTGCCCAGGAAAGTGGTGGAATCACTGTCCCTGGAAGTGTTCAAAAAGCATGTAGGTATGGCACCAGGGACATGGTTTACTGCTGGACCTGGCATATGTTTTGGAAAATAACACTGAAATAAGCAAGCGAGTCAGAATCCACATGGTGCAAAGTAATCTGGTGCATGTTATCCATCTTGTGTTATCCCAGTCATCAGCTGAATAGGAACAGTTCTTATAGGAAGCGTGACAGTAGGCTGACCTATGAATTATAATTTAATTTTCCTGTGACAAATTTAATTAACAAGATGGGAAGTTTGATGCATTTGCATGTTTTGAAATACTGGTAAGAATAAGCCAAGATAATGATTATTACTAATCAAGGCAAGAGGGTTTCCTGCCAATGTTTTTGCACGCTGTCGTTGTCAGCCCCCAGAGTGAAGGAGTAAGGGGGAAAGATATATTTAGACCCTGGTGAACATCTTTCATTCATGCATGGATTGTGGAAGAGGTAGTGATACCTGGAGATTTTTGACTAATACCTGTGTGGGCAGACTCACGCTGTGTGTAGGGTACCTTGCTACTTCTCAGCTGTCCCAGAAACTTTTGCCTGCTGTTGCTCTCCCAATATAACCACTATTTCCCCCTCACATAATAATGGCCAGTCTCTTCGTGAACGAAGAACCGGGGAAGGTCTTTCCACCTTCCAGCCTGCGCATTGGATTTTTTAGGTGAGACACAGTGTGCGCGGAACTGAGCCCACCCTTTAATCCTGAGGTTCATCTGCCGGGGCCAAGCACGCTTTGGACGGTGGCAGCGAGGTCCTCAGGACGTAGATGGATTGCCTTACAGGGCTAGCGAGCTCCATCTGCCCGGGGAGTGTCCTAACCGGGAATCGAACCCAGATCTCAGCGTTGACAACGCTGTGGTTTAGCCACTGCACCACCAGGGACACTCATCCCCCTCACATAAGTGCTAGCAAGATGGAGATGGCTAATCGGGGTCAAATACACTAGAGAGCTGCTCATTTGTAACACATTTAACGATCACCATACCATTACCATGTTTGGACAATCTGATAGTAAAAAATTTTGTCAGTTGTCAATGTTTTTGTCTGCCATTTCTTTTAGTGCCCTTTTTCTTAGGAAAAGATTACCTGAAGAGTGAAAGGTGATTTTACTTTTGCAGGTAGTTGTGGGGCTGTGCAACCACTTTCCTCCCTTTTTGCCTAGGTGGCTGCTGCATCTGATCCTGTACTCTGCTCTCTCCTCCACCTCTTTCTTTTTTTTTAACCTCCTCTTTCCTAGTTGCTACTTTATTTTAATAGTCCAGTGTAACAAGTCAAGTCTGATGATGTGACTATATTACAAAGACAAATTAGAAGCAAGGCTTTCAACTTTCTGCTAGTGAAGTTTGCCAGGTCTTGCTGAGACAGATAAGGCCATATTAATGACATTTGCTAAATACTAATTTGCAAGAGAGAAAGGTGCCCAAAGAAAAGCAAGAATTCCTTTCATAGGTATTCTTTTTCTCTTAATGCTTAAATTATTTTCAAAAACAGCCTAAAGTCAACTACAGCTCATTATTTGTTCCCCAAAAGAAGAGTAATATTCTTAAACTGCACTTGAACCGTGGTCTGTGGATATATGGATATATAGATATATGGATATATGGTTTCTCTTTTTAAAAAAGTGATCTCTTTAACAAAGAAGATATTTATAATTTTTTAACTTGTGCCTTTAATAAAACCTAACTATTTTATGTGACATTTATTTGTTAATTTTTAAAAGCTTTTTGTGTGCATTGCTTGTTTTGTAGAAGAAAAAAGAGAGCTCAATATAAAATCCCAAACTGCAATTAATAGTATACTTATTAATTCTTTAGTTCTCTGACAAAGAGCAATCAATTGTGAAAAAAAACTTGGTTTAAATGAAGGCAAAGCAATACTTTCTTGCCCAAAAAGAAAGAAAAAATCCCACGCATCTTGTTCCAGTGTTTTCTCTTTCTCTGTGTTGCATTTCATCTTCAACTCTGAAGTAAAAGCAAATGAGATAAAAGCCTGGGTTAGAAAACCAAAGAGGAAGGGTGAACCCATTGCTTTTTTACTCAGTTGAAGATAATTATACCGCTAACCCCAGATGTGAGAGGCTCAATTCCCTTTACTGCCTGGGGGAACTTGAACCCATTTCCAGGAACAGTTCCTGTAAATGTGTGTGGGAGCGGCTGATCCCAGAATACCCTTTTTGTTTTGCCAATGGTGTTCCCACTTTGCACAGCTTACTTAAATATTCATTAAATGAGGAAAAAAGTGATCTCTCTGCAGCAGAGGCGGGTGTAGAGAGCTGCTCAGGGAGCTTGTGGTCCTTGGCTCATCAGCCCACTGCCAAACAGGCACCACTATTGCATAGGGGCTGCAGCACCACCCAGACCTCAACCTGTCCCACTTTGGGACTGGAGGAAATGCACTTCCCTGTGTCCATGGACTTCTCTGTTTCCTCAGTTTGGGGTCTGTAACACACGATCATGTTGTTACTGTGCAAGGATGCTGTAAGAGTGGTGTCCATGCATTCACCCATCTTCCTATCAAGAGGAGCGGGTGTGCTTTGGTGATGTGCATCAGTCTCAGCAGATGGAGGAGGCTGGAGTCTGCTCCCTGCCTGGGCTGTTGCTGCCTGGCCGTGGGGTTTTCAGCTAGGGAATGCAAGGTCCTGACCAAATCCCTGCTCAAGGGTATGAAATTGTCCATTGCATCTGCGAAACCCAGCTCTTCTTCAGAAAGTGTATTTCCTTCTTTGGCCTTTTCCCACAGCGTTTCAGGAATCTATACCTTTGCTTTTATTTGCTTTGTTTTTATTAATGTACCTGGATATCAAAGCATTCTGGAAACAGTGCTGTGCAAACTTGGGGAGTGTTTTGTCAATTTACTTTAAAGCACCTTGAAACTTCATTTCCCAGTAAATTGCTATGTGTCCCAACTCTAATTAACTGGTTAGTATTGCAACAGTGATCAAGGGCTTTAAAACACTCTGGGTAGGAGATATCTCCCCCAGTTTTATCAGCACATTATATCATCCAAGTCTAACCTTATCTTTGCACTGCTCTTAATAACTGCTTGTCTCCTTTATCCATAAATACCTAACCCTTTCCCTCTATGCAGTCTCTTTTACTTGGGGGAAAAAAATGCTATGAAAGATAGCATCTTGCTTCCTTGTAAGTCCTTTATGGGAGTGAGACCTGCAAATCATTACTGCTGGCTTCTCCTTCTGGACGGGTGGTCACTTCTGGCTCCAGGGACCGCAACTCCATATGGGTGCATCATTTCACTGTATCATTATCCTCATCTCTCTGCATTTGGCTTCTGCTTTCCTTGACATATTTTAATCTTTCTTCTAGCTCTGATTCTGTAGCTAATAGGAACGCAATCCCTCCTTTGGAGTTCCAGATGTTACACGAGCAAAAATATTTTGTGATGTGTTTTCTATTCTTAGTACTTTACACTGGGAATTATTTCTTATCTTTGTGTTTATATGTGATTTGTAATCCCTCTGGAAAAAGAAACAGTGGCTGCTAATCACATTTATAGGTAAAGTGAAAGTATATACAAAGTTCATATCATAAGCATTTTAACTAGTATAAGTGTAAATACATTATTTACATGCAGATATTATGAGGATGTTTCTGTCTCTTATAATACTTTGAGTTTTATCTGTTCCTCCAGGTGTTCTGTTCTCTGATTTATCATTGCTATCTTGGTGAGTAAAAAAAAATAACTATTGAGAAGTGGTTTTAGGGGGGGGAAAGGCATTGTTTGAGTGTAGAACTTCTTTCTCCTCCTTTGAAATTCACAGAATCAAAGACTTGGTACAAAAACAAAAATTTAATCTACTGCAATCCAAACTACACAATGATGTCTTTAAAGTAAGTTTGATAGTAGAAGCAAGTCAGATGAATATAAACTAAATGTACCAGTTCATAAAATCAGTAAGTAGCAGTTCTGTTCTGTGAATAAAAACAGTTTAGTTTAGCAGAGTCACTCTGCTCTCAGTCAGCTCCATTTAAAGTAAAATATATCAAAATCAGACTTAAGATCTTCAGAAACTGGAATAGATTTATTCAAGTCAATGGAGCCACCTACAGATTTGACCCTGAATGTCTGATAAGATACACAGCCCAAATTTTCACAAGCATGTATGTCAGACATGTGTGTGCAGTGCAAATTATGTTTTGTAATAAAATTTATTTACTGTTAGTGTGAATTTTTATAAATGCAGCTTTCAAATAGGTAATACCTTCTCCTGTGCTGTTTTGCCATCATGCTGCTCACTTCTCAAAGGCTGGCTCTTAATAAGCAGAAAGCCTTTTTACTCAGTACTTGGTTTGACAGTGAAGAATGAACACAGAGACAAACCTGGACCTGTCACATCTGAAGGAATTTCACTGACTAAGAAATGAGATAAGCCCTATTGCCTTCTTCAGTATTTGGCTGCAGATGGGATACTCTTTAAAAAACACAGAAACTCAAACATTAATGTTTTAGCAGTTTTTTGGAGTGTGGAGATTGCCATGGTAATTCCCTCTGCAGGATAAAAAGCTGGGGATAGCCATCAGGAGGTAGATGTAGATAAAAAAGGCCTTAACTGCTTTTTGCAGATGTTGACAAATACCCTCTGAATGGTTGCTGCTCATTTTCATGAAGAGTGTGGGGATCTGTGGAGGCTCCTGCTTATCAGCAGATGAAATCAGAGCTAAGCCTACCCACCGGCCAACCTGAACTGATCTCCTGCCCTTCCTCTCTCCAGACTGGCTCCTCCACCCTGTGCCAGAGGCAGTTTTAGCCCATTGGAACTTTGATGAATGCTAAATACATAGTCAATACACTAACTGTGCTCAGCAACCAGCAGTATGTTTTCATTAGAAGAACCTTTCTTAGCTAAAAGTGTGATGCTTTGACAGTACATCACCTAATCGATTTCTCATTTTTTCAAAGTAAGGCATGCAGGCTGTGTTCTTTTTATAAATACCGACAGTTTTCCAAAAAAAATACAAAAAAAAAAAAAAAAAAAAAAAAAAAAAAAAAAAAAAAAAAAAAAAAAAAAAAAAAAAAAAAAAAAAAAAAAAAAAAAAAAAAAAAAAAAAAAAAAAAAAAAAAAAAAAAAAAAAAAAAAAAAAAAAAAAAAAAAAAAAACCAACCAAACAAAAATATAAAATGCTAACACCTTCATTAGTATTAGTGCTTTTCACTGACCTGTCTCTAATGGCAAGTACAGCAGAGAAGCTGAGGAGTGGAGATCAGGGTTCAGTGTGCCCAGCTCCTGGAGCACCTCCTCTCAGTTGTGCTTTAATTCCTTCCACTGAGCCCAAACAGGGTTTTGCTCTTTAGTACAGCTTAGGCTTCTGTCCAACCGGTCCAGATTGGCAGATTTCAGTCCAGATGGTTATGATAGATATGGTACCCTCTCTTTTAATGTCGACTAAAGAAGTTTTGACAAAGGCCTGTGAATTAAGTGGGCTATGAGTAGCAATGAGTGCGTGAATTTCACATTTTTGCCTAGTCCATCTGCCAGGCTGCAAAGAGGGAAGGAAAGCAAGCCATTTTAGTATAAATTAGGGTGCCTGAATTGCACGAATCCAATTAGCTTACAGGCAGGACATTTCTCTGCTATTACTACTATTTAAAAAAAAATTCTCTTTGGCAAAATGCACGTTAAGTAGTAAATCTTTCCTTTTCAGGCTTGCCATCCATTTGGTACCTTTGTCCCACATTTACATGGAAATTTTACTCCCCTTGAACACAAAGCTTGTCCTCTCAGCATGCAGGCTGCATTAATTGTCAGTAATGTGGGCAGAAATATATTCCATAGCATTATATCATCAACTGAATGGGATTAATGGCCTGTCCTGTTGTTATAAGGAGTTTGGCACTGGTGTTTTATCTGTCAGCGAGATGACTATATTGTTTTTGGGTAACTGGCATAATAGCCTTTAGTATAATTGCTTATCTGAATCCACACAATTAAAACTGTTTTCTGGGAGGACTTTGTGCTTGAAACTCACTTTGGTAGACACTTTCTTTGCCAGGAGGGAGAGACAGCACATTATGCTTCATGTACTCCATAGCGTAGCTCCGTTCATTGAATGCATCCCTTTTTCAATGAGAACTGCCTTTTGCAATATCAGGTTGCCTTTCTTTTAACCTTGCCCTGCCAGTCCTTCCTCACGACGAGCTGGTTTTCAGCCCTCTGAAGTCAATGAAGTTCTCATGGCTTTGAGCCATGCTGCGGGAACCCAGATCCTTCCCTCCTTGCTGCCTTCTCTCTAGCACAAACATCCATAGCTTTTAGTCTCATCTCCCACAGGTTTTGGCCCTTGGTTCCTAGAAGCACTGGTACGGGTCTGCACTTTTCTTCTTCTCATGCCATTTTATTACTTCTTTTGTAGAGCCATAAGGGCTGATGGAAGGCTAGACCCCCAGGAGTAGTTTTCACCCGCATTGGTGTCTTCTTCAGGCATGGCTTTATGGATCCTCCTCCATGAAGGCATTTTGAATCTGAGTTTCAGCAGATGAATTCAACCTGCCTTTGCATGGTGGGGAAAAAAATTATTAACACATTCTGGTATCTATGCATATTTAAAAACGTTAGTTCAAGTGGGTATTAATAGGAAGTTCTTCATTAGGAGAATGAAAGTGGGGAAGCAATTTACATTCTGTATTCAGCAATAGCATTGCAGCTGAAAGGCTGAAATGCCAGAGATTTCACGTTGGAGGTCTGTTTTCACACTTTATGAAAACTGAGGTCACACTAATAAAGCGTAAAGTTGAATGTGCTGTAAATAAAAGTTTTCTGCAAGTCTTCAAAAATTCGTGTGTGTCCAAGTGTCCATGCTGAAGCTTATTTGCCATAGGTGAGTTTTTCAAATAGAGAGTGCATTGATTTGACTGATTAAAGTTTCTTAATCCTCTTCTATCCAATGGTTTAAGAAAGTATCTGCATTCAAAAAATATCTGCATTCAAAAAACTGAATTATGTCAACCCTTTAGATGAACTGTTGAATCTCTTAATTTAACAAAATGTTAAGTTTATCCAATGTAGATTTTTTTTAGTTTCAAAGAGAAAAATATTGATTCTTTGCTGTCTCCTCCATTCCTCAGTCAAGCACAAAAAACACAGAAATATGAGTATTAAATAGTCTTTAAGCTTTCACCCATTAATATAGAGGTTTTAAAAATTAAATTGCAGATCAATAAGAAACTTAATTTTAAGAACATTTCTTGACCATGTCAAACTGTTTGGCCTTGTTGGTATCTTAATGGACATTAATGGAGACATTTTAAAAACAAGAATAACTTGCTGAAGTAGTTAGTTATTTTTAACACACACATGCACGGTTGCAATTGGGTTTTATTGCCATGGAAATAGTAGACAACACTAGCAACAATAAAAGTTTAAGATTAAACATGTTTGTTAAAAAAGAAGGTTGTTTTGAAATTAAAATTAGGAGATGGCAGAGTCTAACTATACATTTCCTGTACAGCAGTTCTTTTTCAGTTATTTAATGCAGTCTTATTTCCCAATGTTATTTGTATATGATGTTATTTTTGTTGAACGCACATGATTATCTACAGAATCTTTTTGAATTAAACCTGATAAAAGTTCTAGAACATATAATTATTCTTCATACCACGTGCTGTCTTTCATGTGTTGTTTGTTATATAAGGTACTCTTCAATATGTTTACAAATCCATGCTTGGAAAAGCAAGTGTGTTTTCTAAGGGGTAGGTTTTCAGAAGGATTTACATACAAGCCAAAGTGTGTTCTCGGACCATGACACCCCTGCTAGCAGGAGAGCCATCCCCATTCACATAAATACTGACAAATGTGTAGGTTTGCAGGTCTGTCTGTATGCAAGTGTCCGGCCAGGAGAGGCAGTGCTGGGTCAGTGGCTTGAGGATGCTCAGCTTTATGGGCCAGTGGCAATATCTGCACAAGCTAAATTCCTTCATTTTAGGCAGTGCTTGCTCCCTTTGTCCCCTGTCCCCCAAACCTGGGGGGACCTTTAGGAGCAGACTGGCCACATCCACAACACACAGCCCTCAGCCACTAATCTCCTTTGAGCCCTATTACAGTGTTTGGTGGTCCTAAGACACAATTATTATTTGTTGTGCATCTTTTTAGTTATAGGTTTCTGGAAGCATCAGTGGTGTTTTGGTAACACAAAATAGAGGACCTGTATTCAGTGTCTTGGGACTGGGGAAGGAGAGCAGCTCCCACATGAGGACATCATGATGATGTGCTGATATAATGTTAGAGGGGGAATGCTGTAAGGAGGACAGAGACAAATTTGGGGTGGTCTTCATCATGCTAGCCTTAGGGGATGGAGCAACATATCCCAGGACCACGTCCAGAGACTTTAGGAGGCCAAAAGAGCAGGCAGCGAAGGGGGCTGAACTATCAGGAGCCAGCACTTGGCCTCACTCCCTGGCCTGCTTTTATTTAAAAGTATAGTCAAGCAGTCCTGAATCACAGCAAAGCAAATGTACAGAAGTTCTACTCACTGCAAAGAGAGTAGCAGGAGAGTGCAAGGAGCACGTTTGATATCTACATGTTCAAGTAGTGGAAAGGTTCAAGTAAATATGTGACAGGTTACATTAATTCAGGTTTCTTTTATTGACACGTCTCATCAGAATTGCTGAGCTAATGACACTAGTTCTTTTGCTTTTATCTCTGGTCAGAATGATATCTAATGTAAAGAATCACATGACTGGCAGTTGGGCATTGCTTTAATGTCTTGTGTTGCAGGTGAATGTGTGCAGTGAATGTGTGCAGTTAATGGAAAAGGCTGAAAAATTGCCTTCAAAGCAACTTTTATGAAAACACTGGAATTTTGGATGAAACATTTATGAGGAAAACATCTGCTTTTACAGAAAATCAAGACAGAAAAACCTGAAAATTGGAACCTGTTACTCCAGAGCCATCCCATGATGCTGCAGAGCAGTGGTAGTTCTGGTGGTTCATGTCTCCAACCCCTTGGTGACCTGTATTCTCAGCAGGGCTGTATTTCCCAAAAAGTAGCACAACTCTTTGCCATGATAGGCAGGGCAGGACTTCTTTTCAGTATCAGGTGATAGCAAGGGCGTGAGGTGTATTTTGGTGCTCTGAGTCTGCAAGGTCTGGCCAATTCACAAGTTTCAATGACTTTAAACACCCGAGATGTACAGTCTAATAGCACAGCTCTCTAACAAGCCTTGGCCCCAGTCTACCCCGGGACTTCGTGCCAGCATAACTTTGTTGAGCTTAGCCATGGTAAGGTATGATTTGGGACTGGCAGGCCTTTGCCAGCCAGAGCTCCTGGAGCGGGCATAGCTACACTGCCAAACCTGCTGCTGGAGGAAGCTCGTCTGGCATTAAGGCAGCTTGGCCCCGGCACTGACCATATCTCAGGGAGAAGCGTGTTAGTTTGGTAGAACTGTGCGTTCTACACTCAGCTTTCCACCCACCACTGCAGAGCGCATAGTCTGTCATATTTTATTTATCACATTAAATCATCGGCTCTTCTTGCGTTCTTGGTCATACCCCCTTTCTAGGCAGCTGTACTAGATGTCACCAGCACTGGCCTGTGAAAGACCCAAAGATATCTGAGATGGAGGCAGGAACCTTAAAAACAACAACTTGGTTGTTGTAATTTGCAGTCTGATCATGCTTTTTTTGCTCAGCAATATCCCTGACAGGTCCCATACACTGTGTACAGCTGGCTGTTTTGGTCCTATGCCAAATGAGAATTTCCTGGTGTGAAAAGAATTCTCAGTTGTCTATTTTGAATCCTTTCTGGGCTTCCAGAAGAGTACAAATCATGTTTAACTGGGCTGTAGAGCTAACACTGAATACCTTGAATCAAACCCATAAATTAGAAAGTGAAAACTAGGTCTTATTGTCCAGGAAATACAAAATGGAGTATCTTATGTTTCCCAAATCACTCTTTTATTGAGCCATATTGCAATGATGATGACTTTTTCTAAATGGGGTGCTAACATACAATTTTTCCTCAGGCACCTAGTGGTCATGTTTCCCTATCTGATTCTCTCAGTGGAGGATGGAAGAACAGAAACAGACAGGAGTCTCTTCCTCTGCTTCACTGTAAATTCAGGGAAACTACATTGGCTGGAGTAGAATTAATCCGCTCTATACTTACACCAGTTCAACCCTTGTCATGGTCCAGCCTGTTATCTACAGTAAAGGCTGCTTTGTAACATGGAGGAATAGAATAGAGGAACACAATTTCTTAATAGCTTAATAGCTTGACAAGCAAAGCCTCAAATCAGAAGAACATAAGGCTGACAAAAGGGTTTGTTCATGTCTCTCTAAAACCTTCCCAGCACTTGTGCTGGGGGGGGAAAAAAAAAGGAAACTGGTTTGCAGGCACAGTTTTCCAATGACAGAAGTCCAGAGGCACTTCAACACGGAATTTTGCTCTTCCATTATATCTGGCAATGTCTCTGAGCAAAGGTGCCTATTTCCTAAACAGATAAAGCTGTGCTGCCAACTACAGAGTTTGTGGCTTGGCAAATCCCGTTCTGGCTGCCAGTTGCCCTAATGAAACTAATTGAAACTTCATTCTGCAGCATGGGGAGTCCTGTGATCAGAGAAGTTTTGCCTTTGAGTGTAGACTTTAAAGCAGGGAACTGCAGCAGGCTGGATTTAGACGGCTCTTAGGCTTTATTAAGTGCTTTTTGCGTTGACTATACTGTATGATCACTCCTGCCTTGTCCTTATTGCATGATGCTGTATGTCACCTTTGCACTGGAAAAAGTCCCAGCTTTACAAAGGAAGAATGTTCCACTAAGCAGCTAATGGGCCATGAAACAACAGCAGCAAGGCAAGGCACCCTTGAATTTAAATATTTTGGATACAAAATCAAAGGACCTTTATAGTTTCCTTGATGTTCGAAAGGCGAATGTCAGCCCAGCTGCACCTTAACTCTGCTCCTTGTCAAGCACATCACAAAGTGCTTTGTAATCTGTCTTGGAACATCTGGACCAACGCCAACCAGGTGCTTTCTGGGATATTCTGTAATCCATAGGACCATCTGACCAAGCTGGCTTAAATATTTTATATCCTGTAATTACACAGTTTGGTAAGGGGAAAGCAGAACCTTTTTTCCCCCGGCCCCCAAGTGTTGCATCAAACTTTTCTTTAGGATTGTTTTGCAATCAGACCGGCGCGTTGTGCTTCTGAATAAAATAGTGCTGGGAGATCCTGTTGTTCACCCTGGCCATGTCCAGCATGGCCAGCAGAGTCTTTGATTTTCCCAATATGAAATCCTGTAGCTGGAAGAGTATTGCCAGTCACTGAAAGATGTTACTGCAAATAGAGAGGGAGTGTCACAGAAATGATGCCAGGGAGAGTTCATGGAGAAAGGCAACAATGTCCAGGCCCACCTGTTGAAAGGTGGAAAAAACATACTATAGTCTGATGAATGAGATTAGAAAGACCAGACTTTTCACTCTCTTTTTAAGGTCTTCATTCTTTATCTCTCTAGATCTCCTTCAGTTGGCATCCCAGACTGTGCACTGCTAGATATCAAAACTCTTTGGTGTGGTGTGGAGTCCTGAAGGTCCCCATCAGCACTGGTTTATGTGACAGCATACAGCATGCCTGCCTATAATGACCACTGATGACTGATACAGAGACGTGTGTTCTGAGTCCTGCTGTTGATGTAATAGCATGGTTAAAGGAGACAGTGTATTTGGCTGCTCTGGGAAAATGGTTAAAGGGATTGGCAGATCATGTAGTATTATGATCAGGAGGTGTGTGTTGATTTGGACTTTCTCCTCCACAACATATGATCAACATGCTGTTCTTCTTCAGGCATCTTTCAGTGTCTCCTGCTGCAGCTTTCCTATGTTTTTCCATAGAGTATTGTATTCTCCTGTCCTGGACCATGAACCTTGATCTCCCAGGCTCCTGTGTGGGTCCTTTCTCCACATTGTAATGCTGGACTCACTTTAGCACAGCCAGTAGCAGGTTGCATAGAACACTGAACAGTTTGAACAGAAACAGTTTGGAAAATCGCTGGCAGGAGATTATGTTTAGCACCCTTCCTAAGACCTGAGAGACTGACGCTCAAATCCCTGGGCTGTATTGGTCAGAGCAGGAAACTATGCCTGGCTCTTCCTGTTCTGGCTTAACACTCTAACTACTGAGCTGTTGTGGAAAACACCAAAACCCTCAGTTTTGCTCCAAAACAGGATGGGGGGAAAGGTAGATGCTGCCTATTTTCCTTAAGAGGGAGAGTTTTCCCAGCAGCACTGTGCTGATCTCACTGCAGGCAAGGGTGGGAACATTTGTTTCCAAGTTGGCTCCAGCACTCAGGTCCCTGAAGATTCTAAACATCCCTAACTATGCATAAACAAAATAATGCCTAAACATAATCCCTCCTTTGTCATCCTGACTTCATCTACACATGCAGCTTTAGCGGTGTGGTTTTTCTCTTGACTGTGGCAGCAAAAATGTTACCTGTGTCCTTGGACAGAGAAATGTTTTGAAATGTGTTGAACAGCACAGAGTATTTGAGTGTTTTTTCCCTTGTGTGTGTGTGGGCGTGCACAGTACATTAGAGATCATGAAAATAAACAAACTCAGAAGATATCCAGAGGCATCAAGCAATGGGTGACCATGTACATGAGCTGCAAAATTTCTCACACCAAGCTCATGACATGGGTTTCCTTGCTGCAGCCCTTTGCATCCCAATAGATTTTCTGTGCTGGGTGGATAATGCTTCCAGCTGGTGACAGGAGGGCATTTTTTCATCTTAAACCAATATGCATTTAGTTTCAGGCCGCCTTATGTTTTTACAAGATACAGTTTTTCTTTTCAGAACTCTATTTGAGAATGAAATTGAATAAGGGTGTTTTAATAGTACATGAAGTATGTGGGTGGCTTTGCTTGCTATGTTTTAGGAGATGCTGCACCTTCAATTTAACGGACAATGCTACGCTTCAGTAGACCATTATATTAGTCCACTATTCCTAACATAGCAGTCATATTGAAGTTGTATTGCTACATTATACAAGTATGGTTAATTAAACCCAGTTATCAGTCCAAGCTCATACAGTAGCTCTGTGTGTGTAAAGGAGAAGCAGTGAGTTAGAAAAAAAAGTGTATGTTCTAGAGGAAAAGAAAATGAAAAAGAGAGGAAGGGAGTGGGCACAGTTGGAGCATGGATGGCAGAAGAGAAATTGGATAGTGACCACCAGTGCTGCAGCCTGACCTGTGCTGTGCCCTGCAGCCATGCTAATTAGGGAATCTGTTAATTTTTTGCATCATTATTACAGGAAAAGACATACCTTACCACATGGAACTAAAGAGGGATAGTACAAACAAAACATCACTGACAGTTTTTAAAATAGATGTTCAACAAAGGTTTACTTAATGTCTCCAAAGTGCCAAGCATAATAGGGCTGTGGGTCTAATGTGTCTGGAGTAAAAAAAATATATATCCTCTGCACTATCCTTCCTTCCTGCTCCAGCTGGCTTTTAATGCACAGTTGAAAACAATCAAGTATAAATAGTAGTGCTTGAAAGAAAAGTTGATATTCAGACTGTGAATGTGTGGGACTACAAAAATTATTTGTTTGGTCCTTGATCATATTCCAGGGAGGTATGAGAAACCACAGCAGTATCTCCTGCTGTTGAGCAGGGCACCCTCAAACACATGAGGGGCAAAGCAATGTGGGAATCCTCTGCAGACCTTTGCAGAAAATCAGGGTCCCAGTATGTTGCCTAATGTGTAGTTGCCTGCTGTTGATCACCACACTGATATCATTTTCTTTTTATTTGGCTCATTTAAGTCTAGTACCTGAGCTTCAGGGAATAGCTGGCACTTTTAAGTGGTAGTTAAAAAATTCCATTTTTCTTTGTACTCTTTTTATTGGTGCCTGTTGACCATAAACCTATGAGCGAGAGTTCAATCTGTCACCAGTCTGTCCTTTAATACTACATTCATAGCATGACATATATCTACTGAAAATGAATCAAAGAAATCCCAAAGGCACAGATGATTTTTTGGGGGGAGAAAAAAAAGGCTTTAATATACTGAACTATTTCTTGAAAGGACTAACATCCACTGAATTATAAAACCGAGTGAGTGTAGCTGTGATGCCAGCAGTTAGCCTTAAAGTACATTTATCCGTGGCAGGCACTGCCAATTTAAATTTAGCTGTAGGTTGGTGGGCTTTAATTTACTTCAAAAGGCCTGTCATTGTTTACATAAATATGGCATTAATCCTTGAACTTATGTCTTTGGAGCATCAGTTTAGTGTAAGTTTAACTAATACACAGAAGAGGTGAGTTTAAGAACAAACATGTTCCTGTGCCATCTGTGTGGTTTGATTGAGTGGCTGCGGGCATTGTCTGGGGTTACGTGTGGATCTGCAAGGAGGAGGCTGTGGAAGTGGGAGCCATCCTATCTAGCATAACCTTGACCATACTGCTCCACAGCCTCTGCAAGGCCAGGTCAGTTTGTTCCAGCAGCCTGAGTCGAGGTGCCTCTTGGTAGGTGTGGCAAAATAAATGGGAGGAAGCTAATTTTTAGGAAAGGAGACCGTATTCTGGGACCTGGTTGCCTCAAAGGCAGACCCTAAGATGGACAACTTTTGATGCCTGCTTTTGGGTTTTAGGCAATAGGGCAAAAATGGGCAGTTTATAAATAGAGTTATTCAATACATGTCTGTATTTTGTCAAAGCAGGTACAATTTAAAGATATTTTTTGTGATAAATCTTTTCTGGTTTTCTTAATTCCGCTACGATTACACTAATCTCAGATGTAAATATCCTGAATTTTGGGATACATGCCTTATAGAGAGAGCCTATAGCAACATGTCTCACGCTCAGATCTCAGCTTACCTGATAGCGACGTTGTTCAAGTTCACATCTGAATTTAATTTTCATTGATTAGGACAGTCCTTAAAATTCTTTTTTACATTATTTGTATCAGAGTAACATTTTTTCTACTCTTCAGCTTTGCTTCCCTTCCATCCCCATCCCTCCTTTATTTATTTTCTTTTCCCTTTCTCCAGGATCAAAAAATTCAAAAGTATATTTGATTGTAGTACATTTCTTTATATACCTGTCCAGTGTGCTTTTTGACTAGGCTATACAGATTGGTGAACTACTTGAAATGAAGCAGTCAGCAGTTCTGTCTTGCTCCCCACAAGTCCTGAAGTTGTTTTTATTCCCTCTGTGAAAACGGCTATGTCAGCAGAGAGTACAAAAGGAATCAAATTATACTTCATCTTATTACAAAACCACCTGGAAGTCAATGGAAACATCCCACTCCTCTTTGCCTTCCAGGTCTTTGATCCACTTGAAAAGCCTCATCCACTGTCAGGAGGGCTTAACTCCCTGCCAACTCAGCACTACAAAAAAGTATATTTAAACTGAAATTTAGTCTTGAAAATGCCCAACAGAGTTTTCCCCACGTGTTTCACCTTCTTCCCAATGCTTGATTAGGTCCTCCTAGGCACAGTATTGCCAACTCCAGTTATTGGGAACCCAAGAGGCAGCCTCCTTTACCCTTCCTTCTCTCTAGAAATACCGGCAAGATTTACTTTAATCACAAGGATCAGCAAACAACTAGCATTATTCCATCACTGGATCTCAGAAAGTCCCCGCTAGGGAGGGTTGGTACCACTGCTGTCTCTAAGAGGCCACATTGCTTGTGGGAGTTAGAGGCTTGGACTCCTGCTGGAGCGAGTCCAGAGGAGGGCCACACAGAGAATCAGAGGGATGGAATATCTCTTTTGTGAGGACAGGCCAAGAGAGCTGGGGTTGCTCAGCCTGGAGAAGAGAAGATTGCAGGGAGACCTCATAGAGGCCTTCCAGTACCTAAAGGGGACTGACGGGAAGGCTGGAGAGGGACTTTTTTGCAAGGGCATGTAGTAATTGGAATAGTTTAAACTGGAAGAGCGTAGGTTTAGATTAGATATTAGCAAGAAATTCTTTACTGTGAGGGTGATGAGGCTCTGAAATAGGTTGCTCAGAGAAGCTATGGAGGCCCCATCCCAGGAAGTGTTGAAGGCTGAGTTGGATGGGGCTTTGAGCAACCTGGTGTAGTGGTAGGTGTCCCTGCCCAAAGCGTTGGAACTCGATGATCTTTAGGGTCCCTTCCAAGCCAAACCATTCTGTGATTTTATGATCAACAGTCCATCCCTGGCAGCCCCGTTAACTTCATTGACAGAGTGGCTGCAAACAGCACTCGACCCAATTCTTTCCCTTCCTGCCTAGGACTCCTTCCTCCTGGGGCAACTGAGAATGGTGGGAATGAGGGGGGAGGTTTATGGGTTTATTTACTGGCTTTGAGGATGCACCCTGCTGTGAAGGCTCACGTACACAGAGGCACATGCATGCACACGTGCACATTAAGGCTGCCACAGTGTGATCATACAATCTCCTTTCAGAGCACTTGCTCATCTCTTTAATATTTGATAGCTATTTGGCAGTCAGCAGAGAGGAGCAGAGCTTTTTGTTATGTAATTCCTATTAGAAGTTAGGGTTTGATAAAGCATAAGTCGCATTTCTCATTATGAAAAATAAAGTGTGTTTCTCACTTCTTTGCATCCAAATGCCAGCCTTTGATGTCTGTACTTGGCCTTCACTGCAGCTAAAATCTCTTGTGGCATGTACTTCATAGCCATGTAAAATAGCAGTGCGTTCTTTGCCCTGCTAGTGAAGGAGATGCCAAATGATGTCAAGTTGAGGCTGGAAGTACTTTTCTGCTCTACAACCAAACAGCTGAGCTCAGGAAGCTTATTATTGCTTTTTCAGGATCTCCAAATCTAGTTGCAATGAGATTACTCCGTTCCCATTTCTTCTTCTGCCTTCCTCATGAACTTACACCTCCCTGTTTTCTTGCTCTTACTGCAGTGCAACAGAGGGATTAAATGGAGTTCATCTTCCATTTTTGCCTTGATGCTTTAGTGCATTTCAAAACAAAATAGGACTGTGATAAATTGCACCCTGAAGAAACCAGAAGCTTAGAAGGAGGTTTTAAGTTTTTAGAAAAAAATAAAGTGTCAAAAGCAGCAGGCAAATAGAACAACAGTTTGAAAGCTTGTAACTCCCTCCACTTGTGCGAATCTGAGATTCTCCCCTGGACCTATCCCTCTCTATGTTCTTAAAGAAAATCTCCCAACTGCTAATGTGCCCTCTGTTACTACAACATTATATTCAGTACTTTAGGCTTTACAGGGTAGCAGAAATGTCTAGTATGACCTTCAGTCTTGGGTATCCTTCTTTCTTTATCTTTTAGAAATACTTCCCCAAATAGTCTTTACTTTAGCTTTTTGTTTCATGTGGTGTTGAAGCCAGCCCTGCAATTTCATGTATTCTTAAGTTGATAGATTGAACTGCAGGTGATAAAGGCTCTACTTTATCCTGTAAACCAAACTGCCTTTATTAATCCCCCAGGCTTATCGTGAGGCTCCAGACTTTCTTCTTCCTCCCTCCTAAAAGTGAGCTTTGTGTTTGAAAGAAGCAGCTAATTGATGGTGGGAAATGTTTGCCTGTCTGCTTGCTGGGTACAGCCTGGATGTGCTCAGGTGGGAGGGGCTTCTGGGCAGGAGAGGGCATCTGGGTCTTCCTCCCCAGGTGCTCCTCAGTGGTTTCTGTGACGTGGCCACCTGTGCCGCCTGAACTGAACAGAGACCATCCATTCATTTCCAAGAGGCCACTGAGCAGCCATTACCTACGCTAATGGCTTTTAGTATTACTGATGTAGACTGAAGTTGAATCCTTTATGGGTTTTGTGTCTGGGGATAAAGGATAAGTGTGGGAACCAGTTTCCAGCTTACCCAATTTAAAGATCTTGCTATATCAGCAGGTGCTTGCTTTTTACAAATCTGCTTGGTTTAGCTTCTCTATACCAAAACTCACTTTCATTTACATCTCTATGAAGAAGAACCATAAAGCAATATAATTTTGAATAGTTATTATTAATATTACAAAGTATGTAACGTGATGTGCATTAGGGAAGTTTATTTCCTTGTTTGGACTTGGGGAAGGATGTAATTTTGCAAAATGGAAAGGTAATTTTATTTTAAGGTCCAACTGTATTAGCTATCAGATGTGCTTAATTTTAAGTTGTAATAAACACTGACCAATCAAAACTGAAATTATTTTGTCTATAAGGAAAATATTTCTACAGTTTCTGTCTTTGAGTGCCAAATTTCAAACATCTTAAATGTTTAGAGGATTCTTATTGCTTAACCTTTGAAAGTCAGCATTGAGGTGTAAAACAGAGGTGTTTGAAAACTAGTTTTGACACATAACTGAAAGTGCATAAAAAATAAAGTTATATTTCGGTGGGGCAGGAGTTGATATATTCCCCCCACCTCCCATTCATTGCAAATCAAAGCTATGTATGAGACAATTAGTTTCTAGTCTATGGCTAAGAGAGTTTATTCACAACAGGTGGCTGATTTTTTCCAAGAATATAAGAAAATACTGTGCTTTTTGCATATAGAAAAGGCAATTTTTATGACCTGCAAACACACACATTGATTTTGAAGTTAGGTTCTTACACAGTGGATTATGATACGGGGCTGGTGACACCAAGAATAAATCCATGCATCTTGCTATGGGATGTAGTTGAAGCCATGTATTTAGCAACATGAAAAAAGGGATTGGAAGTTTATGAGGAATCTTGCAAGATCAGTCAAGAATTTTTGCGGTATCTGTCAAAACAGATCTGAAGTTCCTGTTGAACTGCATCCTAAGACCTCAAGGAATGTAACACCAAACTAGTTATTAAAAGGACTAAAATTTTCCAACTTGTAGTAGCATATTTTGTATGATTTGCAGAATATACCAGTGTCAAGCATAAAAAGGCACCGTACATTAGCTACAGATTCTTGTGTGGTGTCTAATACATTAGGCAGAATGTGCTTTGTCAGTTACTCTAAATACCTCCAGCATCAAAAAAATAAAGCTTAAGCTGAAGGATAGAAGTGGCCTGTGGGTGCACTTTCTACACTGCTCTCATGAGAACAGGCAAGCCAACAAGTCAGGCACAGCAACTGCTGTCTCTAAAGATTGTAGGACTCTATTAAAGATTTAAGTCGAGTGACTGGATATTTTAACAGTGGTCTTGGGTATTCAAACTGACAAGGGTATGTAATTGCTGAATACACATTCTAGTCGAGTGGATAGTAACACAAATATCACAATGTCTCCTACAGTATTTTGTAATCTCTGGGAGTTGGTGATGTTTGGGCATAGAAACATGTAAGGAAGTTCCATCTGGGATACCATCCACCTCTGAATAAGTAAAATTGAGAATAAAAATCCATAGGATATAACATGCAGTGGGTTGTAAAACACAGATTAATGTCAAAAGATTAAATTTCTGGAAGAAATAAAAATACAGATGTGGCAGAAGGTTAGTGAAAAACAAGTGATTGATAATACACAAAGGCCATGAAGAGACTGCCTTGGTTAGGTGTTTGTAGCTCTGGGTGTCTGAAGAGGTAAGAAAGGAAAAGTCTATAGCAAAATACTGCCCATTTTTTAGAGAAACTGAAAATTGTGTGCCATTCCTTTCAATTCTATCTGGTAGTCCAGTAAAAGATCTTATCTCTCAGTACAAACCTTGTCTTTCATGGCAAGATTTACATGCCTCTGTGACATGAAATCCATTAAGCAGATCTAATTAGACATCCATGCCAAAATGTCCTCTGAATTAATGAAATACATTCCAGTCAAAGGGAAATCTCAGAGGAGCACCTAAATGGGAATAATGCCCACCAAGTTATCTTTGGTTACCTCCTTTTCCTCTGATAATGAAAATGTTCAGGCAGCCAGAATTAATAAGACCGTGAATGGCAAATAATGAGCCCCAGAATGCTGGAAGTAAAAACCAAGTTGGACTTGCAGCTCTTTGACAAAATAAATGAAGGAGTAAAACTGAGCATCTCAACCAAAATGATTGAAGCCTAATTCAGCCTGGTACATAAATATCATCCTTCCTATTTTCGTATCGCTTTCTTTTTATTTTTTTTTTGAGGTTTTTTAGTATTCAAGGTTATAACATGTCAAATATAAGTAATGTGGCAATTTAATCAGGAGTTGTATTGCATCTCATTTAAGGCTGAGTTATTTCTCCATCTGTGAGAAAGATAGTTAGATGATAGACAAATAGATAGATAGATAGCAACATAGCTACATAGATACATAGATAGATACATAGATAGATACATAGATAGGTTTTTATACAAGATATCCTCCTATACCATATCAAAAATGAATGTCAAAGCAGACAATAAAACCAGACACCACTTCCTCTTGAAATAGTGAAAGGAGGGACAGGCAGGAGAAAAAGCATTCAGGACAAGAAAGAGGAGAATGGTTTGGACAGGTACACTGCTTACTGGGTAAAAACTATCTGCATAGCCAGGCCCAGAGAGCAGTGGTGAATGGAGTTATATCCAGCTGATGGCAAGTCACTAATAATGTTCCCTAGGGTCAGTATTGGGGCCAGTTCTGATTAATATCATTATCAATGATCTGGATGAGGGGATCAAGCCCACTCAGTCAGGTTGCTGACAACACCCAGTTGGGCAGGAGTGTTGATCTGCTGGAGCGCAGGAAGGCTCTGCAGAGAGATCTGGACTGGCTGGATCAGTGGGATGAATCTAATTGCATGAGGTTCATCAAGACACAGTGCCAGATCCTGCCTTTGGGTTCCCATAACCCCTTCAATGCTATGGACTTGGGGCAGAGTGGCTGGAAAGCGCCTGGTGGAAAAAGACCTGGGAGTGCTGGTTGGCAGCAGCTGAACATGAGCCAGCAGTGTGCCCAGGTGGCCAAGAAGGCCAGTGGCATCCTGGCCTGTATCAGCAATAGTGTGGCCAGCAGGACCAGGGCAGTGATTGTTGCCCTGTACTCAGCACTGGTGGAGGCTTCACCTCAAATCCTGTATCCAGTTCTGGGCCCCTCGCTAAAAGAAACTGAGGTGCTGGAGGGTGTCCAGAGAAAGGCAACGAATCTGGTGAAGGGTCAGGAGCACAGGTCTTATGAGAAGCAGCTGAGGGAGCTGAGGTTTTTTTATCCTGGAGAAAAGGAGGTGCAGGGGGTTGTTGGGGCTGGGAGGAATGGGATATGATGTTATCTCTCTCTAAAACCATCTTAAAGGGGGTTAAGCCAGGTGGAGTTTCCATCTCTTCTCCCAAGTGACAAGACACAGGGTGAGAAGTGGCCCCAAGTTGCACCAGAAGAGGTTTTGACTGGACATAAGGAAAAATTTCATCATCGAAAGGGTAGTCAAGTATTGGAACAGGCTGCCCAGAGAAGTGGTGGAGTCGCCATCTCTGGAGGTATTCAGAAGATGTGTGAATGTGGTACTTGGTTGAGTGTTGGACTTGTCAGTGACAGATTAGTGGTTGAACTTGATGTTCCTAAAGGTTCCTTCCAACCTTAATGATTCTCTGATTCTATGAAAATTAGCATGATGAGGAATAGAAGCAGCATGAGGAGGCTTTCCCTCCCTTTTGTGCGCACATAAGCATTAGGGTTCTTGCAAGCTGGGGACAGTCCTATCCCTGGGACCTGTCATTCCATTTCTTAGCTAGCAGCTCTGTCTCCTTATCTTCAGTGGGTGTTCCTGGGGGGAACAGGCGTGGATCTGCATTTCTCACTTTCCCTTCTCTACTCCACTGCAGTGGGTTGCTCCAGAGCTGGCTTTGGAAGTGTGAGCCCTAGGGAAACCAAAGGGGAGTCCTTACTGCCTCAAGGGATCTAGTGCCATGGGTGACAGCCTCTGTGTAGGCACATGGATGGTTTACAGGGCTGCTCTCCGGGCTACAAATACCCACAGCTTTTCACTGCCTCGCTGAGTTGGTCAGGCTCCTGGCCATAGCCAGAATCGTGCTGTGTGTGATTGTGGACATTTATTTCAGATCTCCTGTTTTGAGTTTAACTTTCCTGTGAGTGGAGCTTCCGCCAAATACTGTAACAACACAGAACATAATTTCTATTGCCTTGATTATTTTTTAAGTCCTGTGAAAAGAAACCACATCTGCTTTTGCATCAGCAAATAAGCTGCATATTTTTATGTTTTTATTCCTTTGTAATATTTATCCTAGATAAGGCCTGGTTGCTAATTATTCTGGCTTTGGTCCTTCCTTACTCATTCCTGCTGAAACATACCCCCTAACATAGCTTTACTCAGCACACAGAAAAGAAGCAGTGTCAGGCCTTCTAGATCTTCCATTACTTTTGACTGACAACTTAAATTAAAATCCTGTACTTTGCTGACTTTCTTAAAAAGCAACAACAATTAGTGTTTGGGTGGAGGAGAGGAGTAAAGAAAAAAAAAGTCCACCTCCAAACATGAACTTTCTATTGCTTTGACACTGCATAAATATCATCACCCCTTCAAATCTATAGCTGATGCAGCAGAGATTACAGCACAGACAAAACTACACCATAGCATGCCAGCTGCCCCATCGTTCCAGGTTTGCACTGCCTCTGGCAAACAAAAGTAAGATGTCTTTTGGATAAGCAAAATATCTAAGCCTGGGGAATGTTAATCTTTAGGGACTCATGCCATTTAATTTTACTTTATTATGGGAGGGAGGACAAAGGAGAGATGAAGACCATACTTCTCAGTTTTCTGCGTAACTCTATGTGTGCATGTGGATGTGAGCATATGAGCGCACACTTCTACTGAGCAGTTCTCAATCAAATACGATGCCAGCTTTTTGACCCCTCAGAAGCCTTCAGAAGGAGGTAGATAAAAGATCCCACAGCAGGAACTGGCCCCAGCCAAGGTCTTTTCTTTGAAAAAATTATTTTTCTGCCTAAAATATTCAAAAAGGACAAAATTGCTTCATGCTATCAAAAACAATCTATAAAGCAAAATGCCTAGCATGCACTATTGGTTGCAATGTGCACAGCTACATTTCTGTGGTTAAACCAGGGGATTAATTTAGGCTTGGCACATAATGAATCAAGGAGATTTATAAATAATTTCCTTGGAGATAAGTCATAGAAAATCTTACATCTGCTTCTTTGTTAGTGCTTCTGTAGTGTAGTCATTTTAGGAAAGACTAAAACTAGCTGATGTAGATATATTTCCTCTCCACAAGTGATCTTGTTCCGGGCAGTTGTTGGGTTGCTTCAGAGCAGAGCATGCAGGAATTAGGATTTGCATGCAATCCTGTTGTCTAAGGGATGTCCAGCCCCTACAGTTCACAACCGGAGTTTTCCCTGAATTATTGGGAACTGTGGACCTGTTTTTGAAGGGGAACTCAGTCTTGACCTTAGAGAATAATACTTTCAACTTGCTCCCCATGCCCAGAAGTGAATAGCATGCTCCAAGCCCAGCTTTTGAGCACAGTAAATGCACCTACAGCAAATTTTGTAGTGTCCAATAAATATATTTTTCCCATCAAACTAGGAGACGTGGGCTAAGTGGGACAGGTTGGCCCTACTTCTCTCCAGAATGAAGTGAGTGTAGCTGGAGCAAAACTCTGACTAGAGGGTTGAGAAACGGCTGTAAATGCACCAAATTCTGTTCTCCTGGATCTGTTCTGACCTCTCTGTAGAGAGACTCTCATAAATTCTGAACAGCAACCGGAGAGCCATGAGAGACCTTCTGACATGAAGCCTTTCTAAATCTGCCCTTTGGAGATGTAGGAAGGACAACAGTAATGCCATCAGTATAATAGAGCCACCTGAAACTGCTAATGTTTCTTCAGTCCAGCCTTTGCTTCCAGATGAGCCTAAACTGTTTTCCTTTCCATTTTTATTTAACTATTTTTCCTTGGTTCTCAGTGTTTCTGGAGATTACTTTGTCCTTCTTTCATAGACCATCAATTCACGCTGTGATTTGAGACACTGAGGGAACAGAGAATCTGATGCCAAAATGTTAACAGATTTAAGGCATCAAGAGGCAAGTCGCAGGAAATAACTCATTTGTTCAGGCATTCAGAGCAAATATTTATAAATTTCTTCAGGAATAATTCCCACTTCTCAAAGCCAAAAAGCAAAAGGCAATTTTTCTGGATGTATTGAGACTTTTATTGATAACTAACAATATCCTGGAGAAGAGGAGAGGAAGAAGCAATCTGCTTTGAATTTGTACAAGATCTACCCTAGAAATTAGGTAAAGTAGGATGCATTATGTCCAGGCAAAAGGGCCTGGATTATGAGGACTCCAGAAAGAAAAAAAAAAGAAACAAACAAACCAAAACAAAACACAAGGGCCTTTCCTGAGTGACTAAGTTTATACTAAAGTGAATGAAGTGCCAGAATAAGGATATGGAAAGCTGAATACTTTGGAAATAGTCTTCATCATAGTTCTGTTAGGAAACACTAGGTTACTAGGCCTAATCAAAAAATATTTGCTCTGCTGGAAAGGTGTGATGAGAAGAGAAATGTTTAACTGAAAACAGGAAATCAACATACTTATTTTTCTTTCCATAAAAGTTGAAATTTTCATGAGTTTAAATCTAATTGCAATAACTGTAGTGTATCAAAATGATTTGAAATAAGGTGTTCAAAGTTTTGTTTTGATTGTTGCAATTATATTTAAGTAATGAAGTTAGGCCTGATTTGCACAGATGCAAACGAGAGTTGAACCACTCACACACTGTCTTCTTATACATATGCTGCCAGATCTGGGGAGGATTCACGGGTGACTGTTGTATTAATCAGTATACAACTGGTAGTAAACTTCAAGCACTCTTAGATAAAAATAGCAAAAAAAAGCAAACCCAATCAACTTACTTTTGTGCAAAAGTTGCATGTGGGCTTTCTCAATGTGGGATAAGAATGTGTGAAATCCAGCACACAGCTTGTGAACTATTTGAGAACGGACCAGGAGAGTCAGACATCACAGAAAATGGATGTGTTGCAGCTCTTGGCCACTCCTTTGGTGTCCAGCTATTGCTGACTGGTTGGACCTGTGATCTGCTGGTGAGGTGCATCGTAACAGAGGTTCTGGGGAGAGGGGGACCCATTGGCAGGGTGTGGGCTGTCCCTAGAGCCCCATTGTTAGTTCCACATGGCTCATGCAGTCAGGCAAATACCCATTATGTTGTCCCATGCATTGGACACGTACGAACATATCAACACAAGGGACTTGATACCATGCTTGAAGGAAGCTGAGAGACATGTATGTCAGGTTATGGTTATCTGCATCATAGGTCTCTCTGTCAACATTCATGTTTTACTGAAGGAACCATTTGATTTGGTTTAACTGGGTCCTGAAGAAAAAGCCAAACACTATCCTCCACTCTCCCTGATGATACTGCATGAAAAGAAGCTGTTTCAAACTTGCATTAAATTTGTCCTAAACCCAATTTGAAATAAATATGGTTAAATCAATGCATGTATTGATGAAGCATTATTCTCTTATAGTTGACAGGATTTGGACCAGTTTCTCTTGTATTTTCAGCTTGTCTTTCCTTAGCATTTCTGGATTAACAAAGGCACGCTCTTTGCCAGGTGCAAACCAGGTAGTATCCTGGTGCTGGGGGTCTTCTTGTGCAATTTGTGTTGAGGTACTTAAAATTCACCCTGCTGAATGCTAGCTTAGGATAAAGCCTTAATGACATTTTGAGTATTGCTGTAATACAATTTGGCATGGATTATGGTAGTTATTTTAGCAGTGTGGAGGGACATAAAATGATAGTTTAGGGCAGAAAAATAATGAGGTTACAGTACTCTGCTAAAACTGCTGTAGAAATAGAGGTAGCAGACAGGGTATGACTGTTTGCTCTGAAATCTGGCCAAGCAACCAGAAACTGAGTGGCTGCTCTTTTGAGCAGAGGCAATGGTAAACATGTGGTTTGGTCCTCTGGGCTGACCCCAGAAACAGGCTGAGGTGTGGGCTTGCTGCTGACTCAGAGGCAGAGGTGCCAGGTCTGGGATCGCAAGGAACATTTTGGGCAGCACCTCTGGTTTAATTTCTATATTTCCTGTTCAAAGACCGCACTGCCTCAATGTGCTTATGTTCTCAGATGTGATACAGTCACGGTCCAATGTAGTATGGCTTCAGGCACTGAAAGCTGTAACTGCTTTGCCTGTGAAGTGGAAAGTATGTATAATGCACATGATATCAGTGACTAGTGTTTTATTCATTAAAGGCATCCTAGTTTTGCACCATTATGTCCTCAGTAGACCAGGAAGAACATATGCTTTGAATTGTGATCCAGAGGTTTAGTATATCTTTCAGAAGGTCTGATGTCATCTTTAACTACACAGAGCATTAAAATATTTTCCAATTGTGCACAGTATCAATAGACATGTATAAAAATAATTCATACCATTATTTAGGGCCACTTGTACTCTAGTCAGACACTAATTAAGGGAAGAATACAGCACACACCAAGTGTCAGAGGTCATTGAACTGGCAGAGATTTTGTTTGTCAAGTTGCTGGTCCTGGAAAGGCGTCACAGTGCTTCCTATTGCTTTCACAGCTAGCTCTGCTGTCAGTGGTACTACTTGAGTGGACAACGGTAAACATGTTTTTACCTAATCAGGCTCACATATATATTTAAAAAAACTGTGTCTCTCTTTGCTAGCCTTTCTGCAAGCCTGAGTCTGCAATGTTAACAGATAAAATAGGAGTCTGGAAACAAAAGAGAACACAAATTAAATGGCCCAGCTTCCCAAAAATCCTATTTCCTCTCTCATACTGTTTCTAGCGTTTCTGTTTTGCCTATGATGACTATAAAAACAAACAAATTGGACTGTTTGTGCTTTTCCTGTAAACTTTGGTGCAACTTTTCTCATATATTCCTTTTAGGCTCCAACTGTACCTGATCTCTTGAAGCCCAGACTAGCTTTTTATTTAACCCTTTTATTATTTCCTCCAAGCATTGCTGGCCAATATTTGTATAGCATGTTGCTAGGCATACGTGTAATTGTATCTTACATGATTCTTCCATATTTTAGTGCTAAGGAAGGACTACTCTATAGCTAGGTACTGTAAATATTGTTATGATCAAATAGTAATAACTGATTCAAATCCCAGTCTTTTATGTTCCACCTGTGGAGCTGCTCCCTTGAGTAGTCCTGTGCATTTTGGTGGGATGAGTCCTGGTAGCAGAGCCAAACCTGTTGCAAGTGTGAGATGGTCTGACTGAGAGGTTGCAAATCACCTTGACACACCCCCACTGATTTTCAAAGGAGTATTGGTCCTGGAAGAACTCATGGGATGCTGACTCTGTGCACACAGGGAGGAAATTTCTGTGGACTGTTTCTCCAGTGCTGTTGGTTTCAGTTTGGGGAGAAAAGGGCTTGAAGCAGAACTTCGTGCATCCACGCAATTCCTTTTTTGTCATGACCAAAACTGTCCCTTACCTTACTGCAATCCACCAACACAACCAATCTTAAATGTAGTTCCCAACACCTGAGCATTTAAAAAAAACCCTTCTCCTGACAGGTCAGAAAGGTTAAAAAAAAAATGCATCTGTTTACTTTTAATATGTCTTTAAGGCATCCTCAAGTGGTACAGCAGGCTGTGGGAGGTCTCCTTCACTGGTTTTTACTTATGTTACTTTGCCTCATTAAAACTGCTGAGCACTGTGTTCCACCTGAACTGGAATAAACTGTCCTTAGAACAAAATACTAATTTCCAAACAGAAATTAGCACAAATTTTAAATAAAACTTATGAAAATTTGTGTTAAATGTAGATGTTCTAACTTGACCATATGACAAAAGTCTGATGCTAGCTTTGTAGACTTGCCTGCCTTTGTATTTGCATTTAGGAATATTCTCTTTTCCCCTGGTTGTTATTTATAACTTCCTAGACTTGCTTCTTTCCTCCTCTCACCTGCCAGTGCTCTTCTGGCTGCTCACCAACGATAGTGGCCTTTTCTCTCCCCACCCACTTACTCTAATCCCCGTTCCGGCCCTTGATGGCTGAACAACGTCTGTTGGACATCATCTTTACATCCCCTCCTTAGAGGACAAAGTACAATTTTTCCTTTTATGATCACAAAATGTATAGAGAGATTTATGCAATGAACTTCTGCCAAACAATTGCTTTCAATCCACCATTAGCAAGGGCCCTTGCTTTCTGGCTTTTAACGTATGACCTCAGCACATTAAAATGACCTTTTCAAATACTAGAAAACTCAACAAGATGCGAAAAGAAGTCAAAGTGAAAGCCCAGGAGTGTGTCATAACATTAACAACACTTAACAACTTCAGAACTCCTCAGGAAAAGCATGCTAAGGCTGGAGCACCACACATCCCCAACATTTTATATTCTTAGGTTACCTTAGTACTGAGATCTTATTAACGCAGTGAATCACTAGTTGTGTCTGAGCAGGACCACAAGAACTGCCTGTTAGAAAAATTCATAACTAAAATAGTGGTTTGGGAGGAAGCTGATAAGTCTATTTTGGGAAAACACTGTAATTCAAAGCAGGCAAACATTGACAGTTTTGTCTGGTATTTGCTAGCTGCTGACTTTTGTGAGGGACCAGTCCACCTAACTCATGTCACAGAGGCCCCCTCCATACAGTCAGGGGAGAAAAATAAGCACTTTCTGGAAGGCAGTTTGATTTCAGTCTCTTTTCAAGAGACACTCAATCTGTCTATCATTCTTCATTGAGTAAATATGGAGGCAGAGGTGACTGTGCTTCTAATTTGGGGGCCTCAAGTGAGTTTCTTAAGTCAGGATGGATGACTCAGAGCACATATGCATAACCGTAGCTGGACCCCCTGTGGCTTTTTCCCTTTTGACTGCTGAAGGCACATGAATCCAGACATAGATTACAGTGACATATCTCTGCTAATCCGTATAAATCTTCAGATAATAACCTAACTGAAGTATCATTTATTTTCCAGCAGTCCTAAATGAATTAGTCATAGTGTCCCAGGGTGATATAGTTTATAAAATTAGAATGGTTAAATACCATCTAAAATATAGATAGGGATGCAGCATTGGTTATGCTGAGAGCTCACCTGGGCAAGGCAGGAATTGCAGGCTGCTTTCTAGGTGAAGAAGATAAAAGATTTGTCTAGTGTTTTGATAAAGCATTTGCAGTTGTGCCTTTCTGTTATTCTTTGTTCAGTCATCTCTACTGGACAGGGATGGGCAGGCACTGATCTGTGGTGACCAGTGACAGGACATGAGGGAGTGGCCTAAAGTTGCGTCAGGAGAGGTTTAAGTTGGATATTAGAAAAAGATTCTTCACTCAGAGGGTGGTTGGGCACTGGAACAGACTCCCCAGGGAAGCGATCACAGCACCAAGCCTGACAGAGTTCGAGAAGTGTTTGGATGATACCTTCAGGCGCCTGGTGTGACTGGGGATAGTTCTGTGCAGGATTAAGAGTTGGACTCAACGATCCTCATGAGTCCCTTCCAACCTGGCATATTCTTAGGTTCTGTGGCTGTCAAGGTGAGGTTCTTTTGAGCCTCTTGAAAACATCTGACTGTTTACGCAGCAGGAGGTCCAGTGGCTCTCTGGTCAGAGTTTGAAGCTACTTTGGACTGACGTTTCTTGATAAAACATGAGATTTCCAGTACATAAATGTAAGGTAATCATCATCGCAAAGGAGAACCTACATGATTTTACAAGCCTGGGTCCTGACAACATGTGGCATTGGAAAGAAACAGACTTGGACAACCAGATGCTATTGACATACTAAGGGAAAGGATAAAGGGAAAAATTAGAAATCAAAGAAATATGATGAGATAATGGGACAAACCAGAAGATAATGAGCAAACCAGCAGCCTTATAATCAACCTTTTTGCAGATACCTACTGAAAAAAAAATGTAAGAAACTTCCTCTTGCAAAGCAGAAGAGAGAGCCACTGGAGATATACTTGAAGGGTACAGCTTGTGAAGTTGAGGAATTGGTCTGCTGCTAAGAGGTTCTTCAGTCGTCCTAAAACTCAAGTATCACTAGCAATGCCATGTTTAGGTGAATGAATAGAGAATTCAGCAAGAAACCTGTCAGCTGTGTCCCTAGCATAAAAAAATGAAATTGAACTGTAAGGTTGAAAAGTTTCCACCAATCGTTACTAACAGTAGAGGAGATTATTTGGGTAAATGTAGAATTAACCAAATTATAGAAGACTTCAGGGAAGGATGTGAAGAAAAACCAGTGTGATTTTCCTAGATATTTCAAACGAATGCATGAAAAAATGCGGAAGGTAGGAGACCCAGAGTTTAAAGAGACCATTGGCTTTCTGAGATGAAAGTGGAAGTTAAGGTTCTATGGAAAATTATGTGTTTCTTCCCACCCAGGTCATACAGTCCTATGCATAAAAAGTGCAAGGAAAAAGAACTAATTTTCACTCTTGAAAACAAGATAATGCATCAAGGGAGAAATAAAACAAAAGAGAGAGCAGTAAAGAGTTCAAACTTAGATTTTTTTGCAAACAAATTGAGTCAATGTGGTATAAAACGTCACATAAAGCAATAATCTTAGTGCTTGGAAATTACAATAATACTTCAGACAAACTGTAAGAATGAGACATTATCACTGAAGAAAAGATGCAGTTACGGTACAAATGCCATTTCTGAAAACTAATAGGTTGTTTCCTAACACTGAAGTATTAAAATCATTGGTTTCTATCTTGCTTATGAAGGACAGAGAGGGCAAGAAGGGTGGGAGTGGGGAGAATCAATACAGTCTGCATAAAACCAGTGCTGCCTGTTGTATGAATATGGATAACTTTGGGATCTTGAAAGTATGTGGATCAGTGTTAATCATCAGAGCCTCAGTGTGGTGAGGGACATCCTCAGATTGCTCACCGTGTTAAGAAAGCAAAATCCGTAAGGTGAACTTACATTTCTGTCTGTGATCGGTGGAAGGAAGAATGGCAGTGATGTAGGGCATCACAGTGGGAGACACGCTGCCTCATGAAGACAATGCTAACACATTATTAAAGTTTGAATAAAAGATGGATGAGAATATCTTACCTCAGGAAGTAACTGCATTCTGAAATCTTCTTATAATGAATGGATAAAGGTGTCCTACCCAAGTGGCTGGTGATCACAGCCTGATTGCATTCAGTGTGGGCATAGAGTCGCATGGCATAATAGAACAAGTAATATATCTGCTTTGCTCCTCAGAGGGGTCAATACACAAAGCTGAAGAAAACTAGTGGTAAAATTAACTGTGAGAAAATCTTTTGCAATAAAAATGCAAAGAGTTTTTAAAGGGGATTTTATTGGATGAGCAGGTATAGATTCCCTAACAGAGTGGGACACTATCGGCTAAAAGCACATTCTGTTTCAGGATTATGAAGAAGGCAATAACTACAAAAGAAGCAGCAATATTATAGCTAAATAATAATTTTTTAAAAAGCGTAGGAGATGGTAATCAATATAAATTAGAAGTAACAAACTGTAGAAAATTGATGAGGGAAGCTAAAGACATCAGAGAAAAATCAATGGTTAGTGGAGCTGGGGACAGTAAAGATTATTTAAGTATGTTAGAAAAAAAAAGATATCCTAGCAACAGTATAAGGCATTACTTGATGAAGATGGCAAAATTGTTAATGATGCAGAAAAGAGAGTTCATCAATAAACATTAATGTTCTGTATTTTTTCTGGAAAAAAACAAGGTTACATGTATGAATAAGGTGATGATGGTAAAGCACTTACCAGCTCAGTGGTGATGAAAGAGGACATAACGTGTCTTCTAGGTTAGGGCAGACTTACAGAGCAATTAGCATGACTTGCTAAACTGGCCCATTCATCAGGAAGAATTCATTAAAAATGCCTCCGAATATGAAGAAATTATGTAAATTAAAGCAGATAGTAGAAGACTTATCTTCTTATTTGCGTAGGGGTTTAGGTTATTATGATATTTCAGATGATCTAGGAGGTCATAGTTATTAGATTGCAAGATATTTAGGAAAGGACTGACTTCCAGACTCCATCCTCAGTTGTTCTGCTTATTGTGTTTGTATCTTCTTGAAGGGGTCTTTTTTGCATTGCAAGAGCAGTGGGGAGTGGACACGCTGGGAGTGAGGACCAGACTTGAGAAGGACAGACACTGACAGCCTTACCTTGGTTTGCTCATACATGAGCTGGAAAAGGACTTTACTCTGGGTATGGGGGAGGCACGTATGGCCACATTAGCACAGTTAAGGGACCAAATTATACTGAGAAGTTATGTGAAGAGTAAGATGACATATAGAGCTCTGACATGGCCTTATGAGAAGTGCTCAACTTTTGCCTTCCTTTGCTCCCATTTGGTTTTCGTAGGAACAGCCATTTCAAAAGTGAATACAATATGTTGCATAATCCTTCCAGAAACACGCTTAGTACTAATGCTCTTCTGTTGAATACACTTAGGGACATGAAACAGCGGTAACAGAAAAGAAAACTTCTGGCAACAATCCCTTTTCAGTGATAGAATCCCTTCAACTTTCTGCTAATCATGTATACCTCACCACAGAGCTATTGATATCATAGCACAGAGGGAAATTATCCCTCCTGTTTGTGAAGGTGGCACAAAAACTCAGCTGCATTTGTTGTGTTTCATACTAAGTAATGCCAGGAAAAAAATAAAAACCTCTTAACAGCTGAGGTAATTTAACAGCTAGGCATATTTATAGTTTGTGTCCCTCCTGGGGCTTCCCTGTTAGAAGAATTATTTTTTGAGAAGAAAATTGGTCTTTAACTGGGTCTCTTCATAGCCTGCACCAGATCGTGCAGGGCCAGAATTGACCCCGGTGCTCCTCCTCTCTGATTTGGCTTTGCAGCCACCAAGACCTTGTGTCTTTCTCTTCTGAAGCTGTCTGTTCCCAGCACAGCCTTTGTTTCAGAAGGATGTTGGATACTGCACGCCTGCCTCACGGGGCTTGTGCTTTTGCTAACTCCACCCTTTGGAACTCAGGTTGACTCTTGAATTCTTGAGTCAAGACACCATCATGGTAAGATTTGTTGTAAAGTCTTTCAGTTTGGAGTTTTTGAGTCTTTTGGTTTGGAGGTATTTGAGTACAATTACAACATATTCTGAAGCTCTGTTGTTCAGTGACAGCTTCTGAAAATTAATTTATATGAGTCTTTATCCATAATTAATGTTTATTATATATGAAGGAGGAATTTAAAGTAAAGTGGTTACTTCAGGTAGCTCTCATTAACCTATAACTCCACTTACAAATACATCTAACTTAAATTGTTGGGGTTTTTTCCTTAATTTGGCTTCCTTTTTTTGTTATTTTGCATTCTTTTTTTTGTAGACATTTCTTATATAAATTCATGTTCTGCCAATACACAGAAGGATTTTCCGAGCAAGATTCAATTGTGATTCCATTTACATATGTATTGCTGAAGTAATTATAAAAATAATTACTGCCTTTTATGTCTTCACAGTTGAGTGTATCTTTCCCGTGAATGAGTAACTTTTAAATTGTACAAATGGGTGGGCTGGAAGAGTATTTCACATATTGACGTGTTATTTTAGTAATTCCCCTCCATGTGGGTTTTCTCTTTATGAATTTTCAGAACATTTTATTTCCATTCAAAATGGGTGTTGTCTTGATGAGGGTCAAGATCTCAGAAATTGATAGAGTTTCACATGGAGCTCTCTCATTTGTGCTTCATGTGGTGTTAGTAATGAGGGCAGTCGTGAAATGTCAGTGTGGCAGCTGTGAGTGACTTTGAGGACACTGAACAGGCACGTGCCATTCCTTTGCAGCATCCACCAGTGCAGATGTACAGCATCTGCAGAAAAATGGGCATAGCGCTGATATCTGTGATCTGAAATATGACAAACATTACCTGACAACTGACAAATCAGAATGGCTCTGCTTGTGCTCCTGCTAATTTCATGCCCATGCAATTACAGTTAGGCACATAATATAAATCTTTTGGGGTGTTTTTTCTTTCTTTCATAATCTGTTGTGAACTCCACTAAAAGGTGATTTTATGCCTGGGATATGAACATGTGGAAAATTAACTGAGCTTGAGAAAGGCACTAAAGCTCTGCTAGTGCATTAATTATCTGGCAAGTCTATCGAAAAACTGGTAAATCACCCATATCATCAGCAGACAGAAGAGGTATTCAGACTAAATTAGGAACTAACATTTTAGATGTGATTTTTACTTAGACACATGAGTAAGGGGAATAGTTTCTGTAATAATCATCGAAATTCTGATACCTGGTAATTAGTCCCAAAAGAGATGATTCTGATTTCTGTGGCTCATCCTCTTTGGCACACTACTCATAATGTATGTAAAGTGCAGTACATAGAATGATTTGGCTTTTCTCAGCAAATCGTACATCTCTTTAATAAAACAAAACCCAGCATTTTAGTGTACTTTCCTGAAAGGAAATTCAAACATCATAAAAAATGTCTAGAATATGCCACATTTACATGACACAAGGTATATGTTTACTAGTAGAAGATAGCACTTAAATGAGATCTTTCCTAGTGCCTTAATTTCACTTGTTTTTCTGGCTTCATCTTACAGAGAAGTTATTGTAGTGGATAGTTGAAAATGCAATTTCCTTGCAGAGCACTGGATACAATACAATATGATGCAGAATTCTGTGTATACTCTGTGTTAAAGTAACAACATAGAAAAAGAAATAACAATTAGATGCTATTAATCAACAATAATAGTACTGAAAATAAGATAAAACCAGCAAAATGTATTTTACTGCACAGTAATGGCCTTTTTGAGTTTTCCAGAAACTAAGATTCCTGACTAAGATGTATTAGAATGATTTTAATTTACTGAAGAACAGATTTGTTACTCATCTTTGGCTCTAGAAAAAAACATGTTCTCTATTTTTCTTTTAATAAATGGAATTGTTCCCAGACTTAGTGAGAAAGCACTAGGTAATATATGCCCCCTTTTTTTTTTTTTTTAACTAAAACTCTGTAATTGAGTTGGGTGATACTATTCTGCCTTGCGCCAAGGTTTAAATCACTGGAACGTCTAAAGATAAACAGAGGGAAAAAATCCCAGCAGTAATAATTTATTAATGGAACTGTCCTTGGGGTGACAATGGAGAACATACAGGTATCTGGGAATATGGCATCTCCTCGCCCCGTTCTGGATGGCCCTGGTGATGTTTCATTTCCCCTGGCTTGATGGTAGAATGGAAGAAATGTTAACCATCAGCAGACGTTGGGGTCAGCCACCATGGACAAGCACAGGGATACCCCTGAGGACCTTCAGGCGGTTGCAAGACCTTTTGCTGCATTTTGGTGCATGCAGGCTGGGCAGCAGGCAGGCAGGCTTGCCCCCACAGGCATCAGCAGTGGCCAGCATCCTTGGAAAAGGTGTGCTTGCAGGCAAGCACAACTATCATCTCTCTTGTTGCTTCTGCCCTGCTTCTCCATGAAGGCAGTGATGGTGAGGAAGTTTATTGAGATTTCTTGCTCAGGTTTTGGGAGGGGAGGAAAGATGGCTGGTCAGCAGGAACATGTTGGAAATGTGGAGGAGGTAGGGCATGCAAAGTCTCATTTAAGGACTGGCAGAGTTCCTTGCACAGCTTTTAAACACTCTGTGAAAGATGACTAAGAAAAACAAGCAATAATTGTGTGAACACCTGCTCCTCAGATAGAAAACTGGAGGTGAAGCGCAACAAACTTAAACACTGTTCTTGTGCTGAGCTTCATCTGGGAGCCGCTACTGACTCCAAGGCATTTGGATTTAGAAACACAAAAATAAATTCAGTTTTCCTTGTCTGAGTTCTTCTAGTGTTCATGATGGAGTCAATGTGAGGAGCTGTAACAAATCAGCATTTCCATGGTGATGCTCACTTGGTCATGAAATGGGAGCTGCTTCTCCATGGGGACTTGGGGATGATGCACAGAGCTGGCAAAGTACACCACAGACGTGGCCAGTGTTTCCCAGTTAGAGGCTATGAGACTTTTTGGTCTGTGCTGGTTGCCAGGGTCAGACTCATTTTAAAACTACACATCTACCCTGAGATACTGTGGACATACACTTCCAGTAGTCACTTGCTAGTGGTAGAGCTTGTAGAGGTCTATTTTTCTCCTTTTTCAAGACAGCTCTCCCAGAATACGACAAATTACTTAGCAGAACTGCCAGTTTCTCTCCATTGCCTAGAGAGGAAGCCCCTACATTGCCATGATAGCCAGATGCCTACTTTTCAGGGTAGATGAGATACGTCTGGTCTTCAGAGTCTGCATTGTGCTGAAAGGTCACCTCGTGTGATGATGCCACAGCTTCTACAACCGTGAAGTTGGGTGATTTTAAGGGCTCGCTGAATCCCATTGTCATTCTTGAAATAACACCTAAAGGCTGAGTTCCTAGACTTTAGAGTAAGGGTTTCTAAAGAAGCTGTTATAAACTGGAAGAAAACACAGTCAAGTTCAGGGTATTTGTTTTGTTATTATACTGGGATTTTTTTCCTATCAGCAAAAAACTATTTGAAGTGCCAAGTCTGTCTTCCTTGTATTAAAAAACATTTTGTAGAATATCAGATGCTGAATATGAAAAATAGCCACTGAACAGAGGATGGAGAACAACAGGCATTGCTGTTTCCCAGTGCCTCTGAAGAAGGAAAAAAAAAAAAAAAGGATAGTTTCATGTCAGACTGAGAATGAATTGGATGAAATATTCACTGAATTGAGAGCTAATAACCACTGTACCCCACAGACTCCAAAATGCTTTGGGTTGAGTGAAACATTTTGTTTGACATGGAATAAAAGGTTTCATTTTGGTTTCAAACAAATTCAAATATTCTAGGAAAAAAAGAGAAATTTGTATATGGAAGTAACTTCAAATGTAAAAATCAAAACCTTTCATTTTCAAAATGTCAAAATGAAGCCTTTCCATTTTTCACTGATTTCTTTTGTCTGAAGCTAACAATTCAGCAAATTTAACACAAATTCATGAAATATTTATGTGATGATGAGTCTTCATTTTGTTTCAGTAAATGGCTTACAGTTAAAAACTATGCCCAGCTTAAGCATTGCATCATGTTGCCCAGTCAGCCCTTTAACAACACCAGGTTCTTCTCTCAGATACTCTCAGTCCTGAATAGAGTCTGTTACAGACACAAATAAAAATGACAAATGTGTATCTTTCTCCATGAAAATACAGAGTTGCTGTTAAAATGTAGAGTAAGATATCTTAACTCATTGCAAAAGACTTAAATTACAAAAATGGGTGATATAAATAGTTGAAATGATGAGACGTGTGGCATAAAACTTAGTCCATTTATGGATAACTGAGTATTTTTAAAATCTACTTCTGAGAATATTTCCTTACAACTTTTTCTGCAGTTTCACTCTGAATGTCCTTTGACTTGGTTCTGCTTTGCTAGAGTTCTTTCTCCACAGTTTTACCAAAGGGACTGGGTTAACACTGAGCACGTAAATTGCAAATATATATGCATGACTTGCTGTCAATTTACATGATTATTGTAGCAAATATAAGCCTGGCATAAGGCAAGACAACAAGCTATTGATAAGACCAGTTGAGGCAGGCTTGGGATGCTTAGCTCTTTCTGGACAGTGTCTTGATTTATGCTATAAATAGTCAGTGTAGGGTTTTATGTTGGAGCCTTTGTGTGGGAGCTAAAGGGGATGACCTAACCTTTGAAACTATCTTCAGGCTCCAGTTCAGAGGGATGGCACTGTGTTCAATGTCACAGCAAACATGAAAGAGGCTCTTAAGTTATATGCCCTTATTGCTGTTGGTTTTTCATTGGGGATCCTTCTCACATCTCTTTTTGCTGATGGGCTTCAGCTTTTTTTGTGAAGAATTTTCAGAAAATGATTGGGAAAACACAAACACTTCCGAAATTTATAAATGGCAAAGAATATTTTCAGGAGGGTGAGAAAAGGCTGTAACATAATATATGCTAGTTTTGTTTGTACACGGATACTCATATACAGAAAGAGAAAAGATTATTTGTTCATAACATAGGACAAGTATTTAATTATGTGGAAACCTTAGGTTATAGTTGGAAGGCAGATTTCATGCCTAATGCAATTAAAGAAATAGAATCTACAGAGAGGACAGTATTGCATTAAAGTAATTGGAGCACCTTTTGTCTTTGCTCAAATGATTACACAAGAAGAGTGTCTGTGCCAAATCTAATGTGTTCTTCATAAGTGTAATCCTGCTTGCTTTTGGGGGCAGTTTGAATGAGCTCCTTTGTATGTGTCCGCCAGATCACTCTGTGTAGTGAGGAGTAAACCTCAGTGCAAAGCACGTGCTTCTGTGGTTTCTGTTTAATTGCATTGCAGCCTTGGCTTTGGGTTTTTTGTTTTCAGTTCTGGCTGCTTTAATACTCTGGGAGTTCTGGCTTTGCAATATTAAAAATGAGCACAATATAGGAAGCAGTTATGAGTCTCAATGCATATTGTTCTTGGACTCTTCAACAAGTGGCATCAAAATGCAGTCAGATTTCACTCATCCCAAAATTGGATCAAGGTAAAAGCAAGGTGCACAGGTAAACTTCTCACGGCTGTTGGATAGAGTCTGAGCTGGGGGACGGATGTCAAGGCTTGGAAAGCAGATACATGTAGCAAAGCCTTCTGGATTTGGCATGCTTCTTGGTCCTCCTATGAACTCTATGAGACTTCTCAAATGTAGATGCAAATCTCCCATCTCACACCTTGCTACTGAGGTACAAACTGAGTCTTATGTGAGGGTGGCTAAAATAAACTGTTAATAGGTCTATTAAACAGTCTTTGGAATCCATATCACATCTCTGCAAGACAGACGTACAAATGTTGTCCTCAGAATAGTCTTCAAAGTTTCTTTTTGGTTGCTTCCTTTCTCTTTTCCTTATTTTCCCAGAAAAAAAGTAAAGCTATAATCAGATGGGGTACCAGGTCACAGGGTTTCATTTTAATGCAGTTGAAAGGTGATAAAGATTTGTTTTATTCACAGAGAATGTTATCCTGCAGCATGAATGGGAACTGGTGCTCATTTAGCCTTTCTCTGCAGCCTCTCAGAGCTGTGCTTTACAGAAGAACATGTTTGAATTTATGAAAGTTTCATAACTAGGTTTGTCAGGCAACATCTGTCTGTTGCAAAGAAGACAAGCAAAAGGCATGTCTCCTTACTCTTTGGTGACAGACCTTTGTGTCTGCTGCCTGCCTGAGGTAACAAACTCGGCATGACTTCTGAAATTAGTGTGGATTTCCTGCTGACAGTTGGGAAACAGTGCTGAGGTTTCCTGCACAGGGATATGCTACCCAATGCATGTTCCCTGTGCAGAGTTGCCTACCATAGAGTGCAGAACCCTGAATTTTAGCCTTTCTTGACTTTTTTTCACACTACCAGAAACATGCTGCCTGCTTCAATAGTGTAGAAAATGCAGCAACTTGAGGTCTCAGCCTTGTGGCAGATGTCTCCTGCTTCCTTGGCTTTGGAAATGCCTCACTAACTAATCTCAGAGTATCAATTCTCAGGTGCCAGCCTTACAAGAAGTTTTGTGTGTCACTCAGACTGGCCAGGACAGCAGAAGGGTTTAAGGCTTAGCCCCTGTGCTGAAATGTTGGCCTTCAAAGCCAAAGGCAAAGCATGCCCAGATGTCAGTGGATTCATTAACCCCAGAGGGCTGGAGGAACTTCAGCAGTTGATGAAATACGTTCTGAAGGAAAACTCATGACACATGATAAAGGAAAAACTCACCAATTTCTACCTTGCTTGGAAAATAATATATGTCAAAAATAAGATAAAATCTTGGCTTTGCTCAGCAGCTGATATTTTGCAATAAGGTCTTTCATTCTCTTGGTAAGAAAAAAAGAGAAGTTTGCATGGGGAGTTGTGGAGAGATATGCCTCTAAGGGAGGACTGTGGCAGAGTGCTGTGGCAGCTTGAACACGTGAAGAAATTTAGGCAGCCATGGTCAATGTAGGGAATATGAAAACAGCTCCCAGGAATTTAGCTCCTGTTATGTCCCTTCTAGAAGTGATACTGCATGAGAGGGGACAAAGCAGAAAGACAGGACACACTAAAAGACTGAGGAACACAGTTTGAGAAGCACATGTTTTTCCCAGTTTTCCACACTTCTAGTTTCAGAGGTTTGAAAAGTTCTATCATCATCCCCATATATTTATGCCTCTCCTCTCCGTGATACATATGGTTTAGGATTCACAACGTATTTGGGGACCTCCCACTGGAGACCATTCTGTGGGCATATAGGATTAGGTGCCTGTTAGATTTCTACACCATTTGGAAGATGGCATTTGACCTAAATGTACTGCATTTAGCCCCTGCTGAGACTTTGCAGGGTGTGCTTCCCCTGCGGTGCAGTGGTGTCTGCAGCATCTGTGCTCTGCAGCCTGAGCCCACCCACAAAACTGGGTCTGAGAATGACTGCACACCCGTGAATCCAGTGTACATACTTCCACCATGATCACTGCTTTCATATGCTTAAGCCATCAGTAAAATTTAAATATGTCCATCAGGAGAACTCTAGGAACGTAGGATATAAGTGAGGGCAAGATTTATTTAAAGGCATCTAGGTTGTTTGTGGCTAGACCACTGGGGAAGCCTTTGGCTTGTCCACACTTATGTTAAGTCAGGCTTAAGATCACATTAGTTAAAACAAATTAGGTAACATATTTGCATATGGAAACACTTTTCCTGTTCTGATGTGTCTAATGGAAACAGTTTCTTATTTGCAGTAGTGAGTGATGCCTTGAATATATTTGCTTATGCTACTGATTCTTAGAATAAGAATAAACATCTGATAACTGCGTTATCACATCCCTGTGAGGTATTTGCATTCATAACAGACCTCCCTTTCATGATAATCAGGTTGAAAACCAGTGCAACAAAACAAAACTGAAAGGAGAAAAAGGATTATGTTTTCAGTCCAGTTGAATCCTTGAATGGACTGATTGAGCTCGTGTGTATGAAAGAGACAAGGCTGGAAAAAGAGAGTTCACTGGGAAGACAAGAACCCTCTCCTTTGGCGGTAGCATAGATGTAGATGACGCTTTTGCTGGGTGTGAGACTGACCAGGTGACCTGTTGGCACCAGCATTCAGGTCCTGGTCCTTTGCTCAGGCTGGGGGCCATAACCAGGATTGAGCTGGTGTGCCAAGGGATGGCTGCATCCTCTGCACTTGCCACTTTTCTGGTGTATTTCGCGATGGCTGTTTTCAAGTTTTGTCACTCAGGTGGTTGGTGAAGCTTGATGGCGCTGCACAACCTGGAGGGGCAGCAAACGGCGGTGCAAGGGGACAGTGGTGATTGTGGGTCAGCAGAGTGACCTTCTGCATCCAGTGGGGCACCAAAGTAGCATGTTCTACTGTGGCACCTATCCTATCTTCTCTCTCACTCTATAATATAAACAGTAGAGGCATTAGAGAAGTTATATTGCCTGAGTCAAGAAATTAGTAGGTTTTTCCAATCAGTTAAGCAAATCATGTGTTAAGTGACTTATCTAGGGGATTGTACTGCCTTTTTTAGCCTTTCTTTTTTAAAGGGGTTAATATATCTCTGTCACAAGAAAAAGAAATGGCCTAGCAGTATGAAGCAAAAAAAGGTATTGGAAAGCCGGAAGCCAATAAGCATATATAACAACTCTCACAAGTTTTTATTACCTCTGTGCAATACTGATGAGAAATTTAATGGAATGCATTTGGAGAAGCTTTAAAATTTTACCAAGTCACCTCTAATCCTTCATGCACAACTGTCCAGACAAAAGCGTCGTTTTCTCTAGTCTGATTTACACAGACAGTAATTATATCAGAATCTTCAGGTGGTACCCAGAAAATCTTACTTCCCAAAGAGGAGTGAGATCTTTTCTTGTCTCTCATTTATATCATTGCTTGTCTGGTTTTTGTGCTCAGGAATATACTTTATATTTTTCTATTTTCCCCTTCGCAACTAGTTTGATTTGTGTGCTGGTAGCAAGTGATTCTTATTTTCAGGTTCTTCAAATACAAATCTGATATTTACACAGTTTATATATGGGGAAGCTGTGGTTTAAGGAGGCTAAGATGGCATTAATAAACAAGTACTGGAAATAAAAATACATTTCATACCAACTTATACATAAAACATTAAAAGCTTGGAAACTATACCAGTGCATGCACAGAGTCAACAGTTAGGTCAGCTGTTTCTCGGCTGATACCTGCTCAAAACTGGCTTATTCTTGAGCAAACATTTGGCTAAACATGTCTCCTTGAGGTCTCTGTCCCTCCAGCCAAAGTGTTATGAGGGTTTAGCATAGGACTGAAAAAAGTCCAAGCCCTTCTGAAATCAGGAAGGCTGGACAGGGCCGTGGAGGTGCTGGGTGCCGCACTGTCAGTGGTGAGGCTCCTTGATGGATGTACGCAGATGGAGTCCCAAGATCCTGTGAGTATTTTTATATGCAGCATTTCTGGGGCCTCAGGAGGGTACTGATAACCAGCTCTTCTGTTATATTTAAATATAAGTTAAACTGAACTACACCTGAAGGTACCATCTTAACTGCAGGCATAGATTGTATGGTTGGAAGATGCCGTGGTGACTACTTCACCTTTTAAATGAAGCAGGCTCAGAAAACCTCCTTATAAACCATTCATAATTTTTTTTTTTATTTGTTAAAAATAGTTCACAGCATCTCCATAGCTCAGGGCAGTTGTGTGCCCATCTGTTCTGCCTGCTGTAAGTTGTCAGTTCTGGATTTGGCACCATGGAGGAAAACTGGCATATGACAAAGAGGAAGCAGGACCCACATTGATTGACAGAATATTTTCTCAGTGGGAAAGTGCAGTGAACTCAGGCATAAAAAGGGATAATCCATAAGATATTTATCTCCAGGGATCTAAATTATATTAGGAAGCATACAAACAAAGCTCTGGTTCCTCTCTAGGTGCCATGGGTTCTACACATTCTTATGCTTATCCTTTAGGATAGATCGTTGCTGAAAGAATGAATAAAAGAAAAAGTCTTTGTTGATAAATTCCCTGGGAATCTATTATAATGCTCTTTGGAGCCTTTGTGTGCATTCCTGGAAGCATCATGTGTCACATTACCCTTCTGTGTAGTTGTGAAAATGTGGAATTTAAACACAGTTTGTCCAAGATAATTTTTTAGGCTTCTGTGACTGTACCTATGAACCGGTATGTGCTGGAAGGTACACAGTCCTTACTTGGGAGGAATTTTTTTTTCTTCTTATCCTAAGCTAGGGCAAATGATACAGAAAGCAGGGTGGGAAACCTTTGGGATGAAAAAGCAGATGGTCTAAAGCTATAAGGAAGTTTAATGGCCTAGTGCTTTGCTGGGCTTCTGGAAGTTGTAATGCCTGTATGTGGAAAAACAGATGGTGGCACCGTAAAAGTCACTGGCACTTTTGCATGCAAAGCTTGGGATATGGCATTTTTGCCTCCAAACTCTGTCTTTGAATGCGTTGATGAACTTGCCCTGGATTTACCAAGGGCATAAAGAAAATTATTTTGACTGGCAAACGACAGTGTTATTGTTTGTGTCATTGGGGCTCACTGAATTGCTGTTAAATTGCACTGCAGCAAAATAACTTTCATAAAGCTGCGGGGGATCTTCTGAACCATCATAAAAAGTAGAAATACATAAACTAAAAATATTGAGTCCGTTTAATATCATTGAGAGGTCGTACCCAGTGAGTGCACTCTGAGCCAACACAGATGGCCTGTTGCTCTCCTTCTGTCTTTGTAGATAGAGAAAAGAAGCTCTTAAAAACAATCATTGTCTCTCCTCTTCCCCCCTCCCCCTTCCCCCAATGTTAATTTCTGCTGGAGTGTTTCACTGCCGTCACTGTGAACACACTGGGAGCTCAGGACTATCAGTCCTGCTTAAATCTAAATCAAAAATAGCTTGTGAGGAGTTTGGAGAGTAAACACAATCAGCCTGTATCCTATGTGGTAAACAAATGGGACCCAATGGGGAGGATGAGTAGAAAGTGACAATGTCCTGGCTTGTCCTAGCCTTACCCTTTTTTGCGGTCATCTGCTTCTGGCCACCCTTCAGGGGTTTTTGAACAGGACTGTGGGATTTTATTTGATGTTCTAGTTGACTAGCAGACCTTTATTTACCTTTGCTGGACTTAGTCTTTCTCACACTGAATGCTCATTCCTTGCCCTCTACTGTATGGCTCTCTGCTTGGTTGTGTTGTCCAAGCTGACAGTTTTCCCAGTGGGAGGAAAGCATTGAGCTTGGTGTTCCTCTTTCTGTGCATCACCTTTCTTCTGGGTCACCTCTGAGCACTTCTTGTTCAAGATCTCCTGATGCTCAGGAGTTACCTTGACCTGCTCCCAGGAAGCACACAGGGCTTTGCAGCACCATCAGCATGGAGAGCTGTCACCTATGAGTGCCTACGAGCTGGATTTTTTGCTGTGCTGATGCCAGACTGGCTTTGCCACTCACTCTTGGACTGGGGTCACATGACACAGCTAAGCTAGTGCACTCATCTGGAAAGCTCTCCCAAAGCAAAGCAAATAGTTTTTCCCTGGGATTCAAGCTTCCACTTTAGTAATAAGATGGAGTACAGAGAGACCAAGGGTTAAAGGACAGGTAGAGCAGATGAGAAAGAAGGGGAGTGTGCCTGGCCACAACAGTGAGACATAGTGTGATCAGCAGGTTGAGCGAGGCGATTCTCCCACTCTGGTCTGCTCTTGTGAGACCCCACATGGAATATTGCATCCAGCTCTGGCAGCCCTTGACATAATAAGGATGCGGACATGGACTTCTTGGAGTGAGTGCAGAATAGGGCCACAAAGGTCATCAGAGGGATGGAGCACCTCTTCTTGAGAGAGCTGGGGTTGTTCAGTCTGGAGAAAGCTCTGGGGAGACCTTATATCACCTCCTAGTACCTGCAGGGAGCCTACAGGAAAGCTGGAGAGGGACTTTTTACAAAGGCAGGTAGTGATAGGACAAGGAGTAATGGTTTTAAACTGAAAGAGGGTAGGTTTAGATTGGGTAATAGGAAGAAATTATTTACTGTGAAGCTGGTGAGGAACTGCCACAGTTTGCCCAGAGAAGTTGTGGATGCCCCATCCCTGGAAGTGTTCAAGGCCAGGCTGGGTGGGACTTTCAGCAACCTGGTCTAGTTGAAGGTGTTTTTTTGAAGGTCCAGGAATTGACTTCAGAGAGTGGAAATAACCATATTCATAAATAAAGCACTGGCTTGAATTTGTGCCCAAATTTAATCAGAACCAAAACCATGCTTCTAAAATGAAATTCCTTTACGGCAGAAGAGGAAATACCATAATGTCCCAGTATTCACTTACTCATGATATTCTAACTCAGCTTTGTATACTGAAAATATTCAAAGTGTTTGACATAGACTTAAATAAACATTTACTCTTCTGGTGCTCCATCCAAGAAGAGCCCAAGGCAGTACTCGAGACTTACCCATTCGTAACTATGAGAGGAACGTGGGACCTTCCTTCAGAGTCCTTCCAGCTTGATCAGCTGTGATTTGTAGTGCTGGGATGAAAAAAGGGCATTTTTTTTTCAGGTTGCTTTTAGTTTTTTACCTCTCAAAATGATTTTGTCACTTTGGTGTATTTTAATGTTTTATGTTTGGGGGTTTGGTTTTTCTTTAATTCCCAGGGGTTTTAAATTTAGTAATGTGAAAACCAAACCAGTGTCTCAGCTAGACATGAACTTGTGCATGAGCTTCTCTGTCACAACCCAAAGTGCAGCTTGGTCCCAATTTAAAATTCCTGAAGCATGAGAAGTTCAGATTGAACTGTGCGTGTGTATACACATAAGTCGTGTTTTGCCAAGAGGAAAGGAGATTTCCCTCAACACCATATAGCTGCATTTCTCAGGCTAAACCTCTGTAATTTATAAATTAGAAACTTTGGAGAGCTGGAGTAGAGAGTGCTAGGCGTACAGTGTGCTCCAGGGAAAACAGCAATGCTTTATCATGAGCTTTTGCTGCACTGTTAGAGAACAAAACTGGGGGGAAAAAAGAGGCTTGTTTATAACACAGTTATCAGGGAACATTGTATTACCTACACAGAAAGTATTGCTTTGGATATTTAGGTTCCCTCATAACATTTGTTCATGTTTTCAGACTTTAATACAGTTGTGATTCATGTCTGGAAACAGATCCCCTATGTTTCTCACAGTCGTGCTAATTTCTTTATTTAATGTTTCAAGTCAGCTCCCCCATTTATTTTTGGGATAGGCTTTACCTCCTTAAAATACATAAATATATACCTGCATGCATACTTGTACAGAGAAGGCTTTACCGATTTTTAATCTGAAAGGATCAGATCTCTGTTCTTTGCAAATTTTTAAGGGTCCTTGCTTCTGCTAAGAAGTTTGAAAACATAAAGGACTGAAGTTAGCTTCATTAGCAGACATAAATATGAGCATGGTCTGTCTGTGAACCTTAGAACAGGGAAAGGTTAGAGAAAATGAGCTGCTGGAGTATAGGCTTCCCTTGGGTAAAAAACGGTGTTTTAAATATAAATCAACATGCTAACATCTTTAAAGTGAGCAACTAAAATCCAGTTCACATAGCTCCTACAATTGTCTGTGCAACAGTATTAGAAGCAGAACAGAAAAAGCTTTATTTTTATTTTTAAAAATTACTAAAGAGGACTTTGGTATCGTATTATAGGGCATAGGCAGGTGAAACCCCATAGTTTAAACACTGAGACATTAAATTAAGCTTTAAGTAGTGCTTGTTTCAGAAATCAGATAGTATTTAGAATTCTGCAAAACAGGCAAAATACATTTTTGCATTGAAAAGGAAGGTGCAGAGGCCTTTTATTTATTTTTTCTGGCATATTGAACTAGATGAGTTCAACTTTCGGCTTGTAAAGTAAACTCCTTCCACTGTTGTCTCATTTCAATTTTAATTTTGGAAAAGGCAGACTAAAATTCTTGTCTCCTACTCATTCTATTCTTCTCAGGTTATGCTTTCCCACTAAACCTAGATGTCCCCATATTGTCTTCCATGTGGGATTGTTTTTTCCCTCAGCATATCACGGAGAGAGGTGCTGTCTCAGCTAATAAGCAAATAGCTTTATGAGCAGACAAACTAACAATGCCTGCTTTCCAGTGGATGCCTGTCTCTTGGTTGATTGACTTTTAACTGAATTAAGCTGCAGCTGCAGTGTGTATGCATCCCTTTCTAGGCACCACAGAATCGACTTCTCAGCCAAAGTTGTCCTCCCACAAGGATGCTCTGTTGTTTTGTAGCACATGGTTCAGCTGAAGCTTTCCTGCTATCCGAGAACCCAGAAGTTACTGTTGCTCTCTTTTCCTTCCCCTTGCTGGCTCTCCTCACTGGTGTGGGTTCACCACCATCCCCTCTGCACGGTCACCATGTTACCTTTTGCTGCCTCACATTTGGCTGAAAGAGCCCATCAGGCTCCAAGTGCCTGGGACACTTTGTAGCATTACATAATGCTTAGAGAACCAGGCAAAAAACTTGAAAAAAACCCAGTTCTGAAGTATTGGGAATATTTCGCGTTTGGATTTTTCTTCCTATGAATAGATGCTTTAGGGGACTCAAGCACTGTTTGCCAACCCAGCAGATAAGCCCGTGACAGCAGGAACAGGAGGACGTGGATGTCCTTGTTCCGCTCAATTCACGGCAAATTCACACTCCCACTAGGACTATGCCATAAGTATCAGCATGGTTGCTCTCAGCCATTAGTCCTGAAGGTGTTTTGTTATGAAGTACTAAATATACTCACCAGAGCAGAAAAAGAGTCTCCGTCCTGCCGGTAGTAGAGCTGGGAAGGGAGCAATGTGGATTCCTGCTCCAGTAAGCATGTGCTTTATAAAAAGTGGAACTGTTCCAATAAATAAACAAGTAAATAAATAGCATCCATCTCCTGTGTGCTCACAGCTATCCAGAGACAGGGGAGATGTGAACTTAGGTCATCTAATTCTCAAATGCATGTTCTTCTCTGGAGCAATTTAACTCTACAACTTTTTTCATTCTAGAAGTGATGCCCAAATCCCCTCCTGAACATGGCCATTTGCTTAAGAATGCCACAAATAAAATTAAAAACTGTGTGTTTGACCCTAAAATGGTACATGTACTTGCTGGAATTTCTCCACAGCCTCACTTTCAAAGTAAAATGAATCTTTTATGCACATAAGCCAAAGTGCATAAGTAAGCCAAAAGGTATTAGCTCCCTGATTGTGGTGTGTTTCTTTCTTTTTAAAACCCTTTCAAACCAAGTTCTTACACAGTTATTATATATTTTTTCAGGACACATTTTTCCCTGCTGTTTCAGGAAGAAAAAAATATTTAAATTTTAGCATTAATAGCATTCTGGTTTTATAATGGTGCATGGTTAATACATTGCTGAACATGCCCTGGATTTCAGAGGTGATTTGCACAGGATAGTAGAGACAGGCACTTCATTCAGGGGGGGAAAAAAAAATAACAGTGGTGGAACAAGTATGTAACTATCATAGAATCACAGAATCACAGAATGGTTTGGGTTGGAAGGAATTTTAAAGATCATCTAATTTCAACTGCCCTGGCATGGGCAGGGGCATTTCCACTAGAGCAGGTTGCCCAGAACCCCATCCAATCTGGTCTTGAACACTTCCAGGGATGGGGCAGCCAAGGCTACTCTGGGCAACCTGTTCCAGTGTTCTACCACCCTCAAAGAATTTCTTCTTCATGTCTAATCTAAACCTGCCCTCCCTCAGTTTAAAGCCATTACCCCTTGTCCTATCACTACGTGTCCTTCTGGAAAGTCCCTCTCCAGCTTTCCTGTAGGCTTCTTTTAGGTACTGGAAGCTGTTATAAGGTGTCTCTGGAGCCTTTTTTACTCTGGGCTGTACAACCCAATTCTCTCAGCCTGTCTTCATCGGATGTTATCAGTTTTGATCCTACAGTTAATTTTTAGCTAGCTTGTTTGAACAATGACTGAATGTAAAAAGGGTGGTGTTGTTCTTTTAAATGTGCACTGCTCTGGCAGAACGGTGCCCAACCCATAAATTGGGATAATACCTTTGAGATCAGCAAGTCTCTTTAGATTTACAATCAGGTAACTGAGATAAAAGTCTGGCCCGAATATTCAGTCCCCCAGGACTTTCCAAACCAGATAGTAACCATGAACTACTTTAGGAAGAGGAAAACCATTAAGCATAGTTAAAGTTTTGAACTAAGGACTGTAGGAGCACTGTATATTATCTTTTAGGATTCCTTTTTGCCTATTTTGGTCCACTGCCATTTCACGTACTGTTTTTACAAGCCCAGATATTAGTGAATGAGACTGTGAGGCAATTGTTTAAATCGTGGTTTACTGACTAAAGGCTGTAGGACAAAATGACACTTTGTAAATGTCATAAATTCAGATTTTTTTTTAAAATGCCATGATGAAATTGCTATTAGGAGAACTGCTAGCTCTTTTAATTGTATATTTTAAAGAAAGCATTTTAAATGACCTGTACCTTGTAATTTCTTCCTCTAGAGTATAATTTGAATAATATAAAGGAATTAAATTCCTCTGAGGTTACAGGCAGACAAGGATTTGAAATATTGCCTGGAGATAGGCTGGGCTTTCCTGTTAATGGGACTCATTTTTATGCAGGGAATTGCCACATTCAAACAGACACCATTTCACTTTCCTTTTTGTTCTTCAGTCTCTGAGTGACAATATCCTAAAAGAGCAGTGTGTGGCAGATGATTAAAAAGGACAAATATTCCAGACAGCATCCTGAATTACCTCCTGAGCAGCACTGATGATTGCTTGAGCACTCTCTGTGGCTGCATAGGTGATTCAATAAGCTCTAATTGAAACAAATATGTGAGAAACTGAAAATACGCTTTGCTGATTATCTATATTCAGAGCTAGATCCAAAACCAGGTTTCCTCTGGGCATTTCTGTACGTATGTGCTCACCTGATGGTGATTTAGTATGGGCATTTCCTCACGCTGTCAGGTATTATCAGACACAGGCAGGCAGAGTGAGAGGCTGGCAGCAGAGGGGATGCACTGAGACATATTGATCTAACATGTGTTTCATTATCAAGATCACATTTTGAATGGCCATTACAAAGTAATTCTGTATGGTCTGTGCATTATGGATAACAAAGAATGGCTACTAGTGGAATTCATTACATAGCAACTAAATTTCTTCCTCTGTGAAAGCAACTAAGAATACTATTTAGTAAAATATTTCCTCTAAAAATCTGGAAGAAATCTGCAGGGATGAGGAAGAGAAGATTTGTACAAGAAGGCACAATATTGCTTACATCTATTTGTTCTTGTTTTTCTCTCATTTTTTCTTAGCTCAAAAAATAATAATACCCCATGAATTTTAGTGGGGTCACTCCTGGAGCAATGTGTTATGGTGAACAACATCCAGCAGTTGAAAACAGGAATTCAAATGTCCTGGTGTGAGGTTTTGTCAGGCCTGTTATATCTAGACATCCTTTTTTCCTATTACAGAAGGCATCAGGAAGTAGACCTGTGGTGCAGGGGTGGGGGCACACTGTCCTATCTTGACCACTGAGAAAAATCTGTCCTTGAGAGCAAAACTCACAGGAGATGACAACAGTAATTTTTCAGATGGTGCAAGCCCTGTGCCACAATCACTGCCAGCTTCTGAAAGCTGATACAGGTTTATGTATCCCACTCTCTTCACAATGGATTTGTTTTGATTATCAGGTTTGCAATTTTGACTATTATGTGAAAGAGCAATAAACTTGTTTTGGAGGTGACTCAAAGCCAACCTTGATATTGCTGCTTGTTCTTTGGCATTGTATACAGTCCCCTGGGATTTTCCAAGTGATTGTTGGCAGGCCACAGGGATGCAGTAAGTGGCCCAGCCATCACATTCAGGTAGCACAGCATGCTCTGGTAGGGACATTTCACCTGCAGGAGGACAGTCCTGTTTGGATGGTGCAACAGGCTTTTTTTTTTACAGGTTTTTACCCTGAGTTTGATGGGAAAATGCTTTGAGATGCAAAAGTAATTTTATCTGGGCACTTAAATTAAAAAGGCACAAGTACCCTGAAGACTTTTGCAAATGTTTGAGGCACCTTGGATATAATTTGAAAATTCCCCCATCAAAAGTGGCACTCGAGGTAATTGAAGCGTAGGAGTGACCTTTGCAATAACTCAACAAAGTAGACAAATAGAAAACTAAAACTTCTGTCTTGCCAGTAACTTACCTCTTTCTCCACAAATAAGCTATTCATAAAATGCTGCTGAGAGGGTAAATTGTGTGGCACATATTTCATTTTCTCTGTCTTCAGTATATCTTACCAGATGCCCTGTAGTTTCAAATAGATGCATTTTTTTCAGATTAAGCACTTCCTAAAAGTAATGGTCCTTGATAGCAAAACTGGAGAATGATTTGCTGCTTGATTAGAGACCAAGTCCATGAAAATAACCCTTTTGACAGATGTAGTGTATTACAGTGAGTGATCCTTCCCTGCCTGGTCTTTGCATGACTTGATTTGGCAAATAGCACTGATTGTGGGTGGACTATGACAGTCCAACGAATGGCACATCCAGTAGAATAAATCATTGCCCAGAAGCATGAGTTTAGCTAAAACACCCAGTTGACTATTTCTGATATTTTCTATCTTTCTTTACATTAATTATCTTGCCTGCAAGCTCCTTTTATTTTGTAATGAGTTATAAGTAGGAAATGTTGATGCAGTCATTTTTGGGTTATATAAGTCCTCGCTTTCAGCCTTGGAAGATTTCTGGTCTCTTTCAGTCTTTCAATATATTGCTGTTCATTGGTGGCATTCAAATTAAATGGGGCGTTTGGCCCTTAAGAATTCAAAATATGGGCAATTTAAGTAAATCACTTTATTAAACTCTGACTCACTTTGAATTTAAGGTGTGTGCACCTCAAAGGATCAGGCTGGATGTACATCTAGTAGTTCAGCAACCTACGCAATATTCTTAATGCTGCCAAAGGCAGCTGGAAATATTGTAAGATCAAACTTTCTTGTATGCACTTTCCATATTTTCCTTTTTTTACCTTGCAGGAAACTAAAAAAATGTGTGTCTTAGGGTAAAGGACAAGGAAATATTTCTTTCAATATTTCTGAAACTCAGCATTAGTTCAGATCTGCCTTGAATCTAACAGTGGCTGAAGGACTCTTTATTTTTTCTAACCTTTCTGTAACACCCTTATTTAGATCTTTCAAGTTTCTGAATCTCAATAAATCCTGGTAAACTTGCTGAACACCTGGGCTGCAGGACTTGCAAACATCAGTTCAAGCCAAGGTTCTGGGCATCTCCAGACTTCTCACAGCTGAACCAGGACTTGGTAGTGGCCAGTTGTTAGATGCTGATTGAAATAGATAAGCCTCGGCGGGGTGGGGGGAGGAAAAAAAAACCCAACTCTACTTCAGTTGGTAAATCCTGAAATGAAACATTTTCCTTTGGGGGATAAGAAGGACTTAATCTTTTGTGGCCTGGAACAATCTGACAAATCCATTCCATGTTTCCCATATACCAAATGCACTTTCTTCCCTCTTCACTCTGATCAGGGTCCATTAAACAATTGCTCAGGTCGATTAAACAATACTGTATAAATTGCCATATTCATTTGATTCTCATTTATCTCAGCTGGAGTTTTTATTTGGGCCATATTTTTGGAAGGACTCAGGGCTTCTCAAGAGTACTGGTCACCTGGATTGAGTGATTCTTTGGCCACTGTCTGGTGAGCAGGATAGTGAGTTAATTTTCATGCTGTCGGCACACAATGTGTTTGATAACCTAACCTGTGACAATTTCAGAAGCCTAATAAATGGTGCTTCAGTTTTATTTACTGATATTTCACTCAAATATGAATGGAATCTGACCAGGGAAATATTAAATTAGCCCTATCATGCCCTTCTCTGTCAGAAGGAGGTGAATTATGAACAATAAATAAGTGTTGAATGAAAGACTCTCAGAGCACTTTGTCTGGGTTATTAGAAATGAAGCAATTCCACTTCATCTGTCCTGTCCAGGTTCTCCAGGTTCCTGAGTCCTTATTAAGGGAAAACTGGTCTTTGGCATGTTGGAATGAATAACGCACAAAGGAGGTTTTAAAAAAACAGTTGTTGATTTTTTAAGGCTCAAGTGCCCTCTTTTATTTCCTTGGGACACAAGAGGCAGATAAATATCCATTATTTAAAAGACACAGATAAACCCAAAACACAATATTGGCAAAACTGGAAGACATCAGATCTAAATGAACTGGAATGATCTTGCTAGGGAGAAACTTGACAGGAGGAGGAAGGGCTGACAAAAATGCACTGCCTTGAGTGGACTGGAGTTAATAGGAGAATGCAATGTTCTCAAGCAGCTGAAGGATAAGCAAGTTAGAGGGTTGTGCGTTCATTCACGCAGGATCTGTGGGCAAAGAAGCTATTATGTTGAAGGGGACAAGGAAGCACATGGGAGGGAGATATGAAGTCTGGTTTGAGCAGACTCGATTACAGCATTTCTCCTGTTGTCTAGGTGGGAGGTGCTTCAGGAGTTGCTGTCTTCCCCATCTTGCAATAGCTCTACCTCCCACTGCAGGAGAAGTCGGCTTTGCTTGGGGCTTCCCCTAAAGTGACCAAATCTCCATGGCTTTCTAGAAACGATCAGGTTCCTCATCTTCATTTGTTGAAGGCAGTGAGATGAGTGCTTGCCTGATCTCCTCTGGTTCTGCTGCCCCCACCCATCTCTACATTGTATGGCATCAGGGTAATTATAGCATTTCATGGGGCAGCATAAATGGTGAGGAAAGAGTGATGAACTGCTGTGCACGTTACAGGGGGTGTCAGGGTGGTAGAGTGAGTGCTGGTGGGGAAAATGCTGGACTTGGTGCAGGCTGACCCCAGATGACTCAGGAGGGTCTCTCTCATTGATGGGGCACTACTGCCACTTGGGCTGAAGGCTCATAGACACCTCTTTCACACTGGTCTCAATCTGCTGATCCTGTTTCAGGAGGTTGCAATAGGGCTGAGGAAAAGTGGCACTTTGTTCTGTCATATTTCCTGGAGTAGAAGGAGATGTCACACATCTGTTTCTCTAGTCGCTGTGCATGGATGTTATTACCATTTTGACCTGGAATGTGTGTTTGAAGTGTTTCATCCAAGCATCCCATTTGACTGTGCTTTGACTCTGTCACAGGGTGATCTTGAAACACACAAAATTGATTCTTTTCAAGGAAACTGAATGGGAAGATGCAGTCCAGCACACGTCGTGCACCCCAGTGGGTAATGCACGTTTAGTTCATGGCTGCAGAGTGGAGTCTTGTGTGAGGTAAAGCTCCCAAAGCACCTACAGTGGATTCTTAGGTCCTCAGCATCAGCTCCTCTACTCTGACAATCCACTTCTGTGAGTCCAAGCCATGTGCTGATGTAGGCAGACACTTCCTCTTCAGCACTGTCCCCGTGAACTTTTGGAGCATACAATGGGAGTTGGCTGAGTCTTGCTTTTCCATAGGATGAAAATTAGTCCCTTCCAGCTTCTTTAAGAGTCAAGGCATGATAAACCCAGGAACGGGGAAGTTGATCGGCATTTTAAAAAACTCTTTGGGATTTTTTTACTGATTTTTTTTAATCCTCCAAATATATGCATGTAGCATTTGAGACTACAAAGTAGAAGTGACAGGAACATAGCCTTTGTCTTTTACTTTTCAAAAGCCTAAGTTATTTAATTCTTCTTAAAATAAAAATAGAAATGGTAAATTTTACACTAGCTAACAGAGATTATTTTTTTTCTGTCCAAGTCAAGTCAAGAACATAAATGTTAATTGCATTCATGTATGTTTTCCCACTATGACGTTAAGTGAGGGCGGAATAAGAAGGACTTCTCTGGCAGAAAGAGAATTTTCAGCCTGTGATTAACATAAATCAGGAATTCAAATCTTTGTCGCTCCCAAGTGAACCAATTAAAGCATCACAGAGCCCTAGCTCACACTGTCTTTCAGGAGCTGGAGGGAGGCTCTCTTGACTTCCAAGTGGAAATGTAAAAAACACCCCAGTGTGGTTTTATGGGTTAAGGCACAGTTTTTAGGAGAGGACTGAGCAAGAAAGATTGGCTCTTTTGGACAGCCAACGAGCTAATTCCTGCCACCCTCACTTACACTGAGCTTCACCTCTCTTCCTCAGTAAAGCTCCCTTCAAATGCATTGGCCTACTTCCATGAACAAGGACAGCCAAGTCAACCCTGCTGTGATGAACAGGTCATCACCAGCTACTCCTCTTTGCCAGGAGATGCCCAGGACTCTGAGGGTCTGTTTACTGTTTTGATTTTCCCTACGTCTCTCTCTAACCTTTGTGATATGGTTCAAATCTGATGTTGGAAATCCATCCCATCCAAAACACTGGCTCATTCAGGTGGAAAATTAAGTAGAGTGTACTCTCGAAGAAGTATTTTAAATTCAGTTGTGATGGAAATGGATCAGTGTGAAGTTCATCACCTTAAGGAGATTTTAATGACGTTAAACCTCAAATTGGTAGAAAATATGTAGTAAATATTTCCTAAAGTAGAGATATCTATTGCGATGTGAATGAGAACAACATTTAAAACCCTCGAGTCAGATTTCAAAATTAGGACAGATGTAAGTGTTTACTGTATTCCCAAATTAATGCTGTGTGGAAACAGATCCAAGGCTGGCTTTGGAATAATTTTATTCCACAGCAAGCTACATGTCTTCCAGTTACTGAAAAATAAATGTAGCATGTTTGCACCTTTTACATTATGGGAAAGGTGATCACCAAGATGAACTCATGAAATATTTCCAAAGCTGGAAGCACTGAATGATGTGGAAATAATTACTCAAGCAAAAAGAAAGCTTGGATTGCTTTCCAAGTATTAACATAATATTTCTCAAAACTACAACAACAACCAAAAGAACCAGGAATGAGGAAAATTTGGATCCTTCATATCAACAGACAGCCAAAGCCCTCAAAGCACATTGGCTACCCTGAAAGCATATTTATTCAGTTTTCAGCAGATGATTAGCAGGAATGAGACTCAGCAGGGCAAAGATCTTCAAAGTAGGATTTGCCAGGAGAGTTTGGAATTTGACGTTAAACTGGAATAAAAGCAAGTGTGCTTGGTTTAGTATGTTATGTGTTTTTAAACCATTCAAAAGTTCCTACTTTGCGATATCTTGGGACTTTTCAAATTTTTAACACAAAAAACATTTGCTATTCTTTTAATATGACTCATAAGAACAAGTCAGATGGATAAAGAGAAGTTGATTTCATACAAGTCTGTTGGTTTTGTGCACAAGTGTATTCAGTAGATTAAATTTTTGGAATGGATGCAATAACTCCATAGCCTTTTTTTTTAGACTCATAATGTTATCTTAAGAAAAACAAGATAATTTTATTCCCTGGGAAAATGTCTCTTCTTTGCTGTCATCTTAGACTGGTACAAACAATATTTCTAGGAAAGGAACAAGGAATTTCATTTTTTTCCCTTGTCTGCAGAGTGCTCCTTTGTTCAGTTATTATTTGTATTTTTTTCTACTGCCTTTGTGCATCTGTGATTTTTTTCTTGCTGCTACTTGTGGGATGTGCTGTGCCCATGGCTGTACAGGACTGGCAGGACCAGGGAGAGCCTGCTGTAGTGACAGCAGAAGCCTCTTGTCCACCTTGGGCAGATCCTGCTCTTTCAGCCTGTTTGTAGTGATGACAAAGGTGACCCACCAAATCTCCATAGAGAAGTAGCAGTTAAAAGTACTTATTGATGGCTGCTTTATTTATAAATGCCTTCAATGCATTAGGTTAAATATTAAAATTAATTTTAGAAGCAGAAAAACACTGAACAAATTGGAATTTTGAAGTTCTTTAAATTTTAAATTGAAATAATTTGAATGAGGGTATTGTTTGATGTAGTCATCTTCACTATATTTCAGATAGTTTGGTGTAATTTGGAGGTTCTTACTTGGTTTCATGATATTGTTCTCCACTCTGTCCACGTACCAGTCTTAAATTGTTCCTGCTTGTGTCTTCTATTTGTGTCTCCTTTTTGTCACTGCTGCTGATCTTGTGTTTAGGAGGAAGTGGTGATGTGCACTACAGTTAGCCCAGCATTGTTGTGAGTGTTGTTAAAAAGCACCACAGCCTCTCCACGTTGCATGTGGCATCTCACAAGCCTCTGGCTGGGCATCATCATGTCCCCTCAGATGGATTATTTTGAGAGTCCTTGCAATAAGCATTTCCAGCTTGAAACTCACAGTGTGTGTCCTTGCTACTTCCCAGAAAGGGGTTTGTCCATGTTCAGGGGTGAGCTTTCACACTTGAATTTCTTGTGAGCGGTACAGGCAAACTGCCTTCTTGTCAGAGCAAGGATATGTGGCTCTGAAATTGTCAGTTTTATCATCCCAACAGAGACAGCTGCCTTGCAGATATGAGTAATGTGAAGTAGAAATGAGAGAACCAAGGTAAACAAACATAAAGGAGTAAAGAAATGTGTTTCCTATCTGAAAATGTAGAGCGGGCTATGGATAATACAGCTAGGAAAAGTCTGTCACAAGATTCATAGTCCCTGGGCATATTTCATTCATGTGAATGGTGCTTCCACAGCAGATAATTTGAGCTGATTTTACCTTCACAGCGCTGACAGAGAAATATTTTCACCCCCTACACTAGGTCTTAAACAATAGCCCGATCATATTGCATGCACAGGGCAATCTTCTCAGGGGTCTGCAGAGTTTCTTGGGTTTCTTGCTTGCATACATATTTGTTATCACAGGAGACGACCAAGTCTGTAATGTAATAGGTACATGACTCCATTCCGTGTACAGAGAGATTTTTGAATTTGTACATTTTTTCCTTTTCACCTCCCTGGTAAAACAGGGTAAACCAACCACAGATGAATAGTAAAACGGGTCACCTAGTATGTGGAAGCAGAAGGCGGGTAACATTTCTTCACTTGGTAAAAAATCCCCTTTTAATTTCAAGGAAACACAGACCCAAGCTTGATAATTTTAGACCATTTTTACAGCATGAAGAGGCTCCCTGAAAAGCTCCACTGATAGGAGGTGTTGATCTGTAAATCACAGACCTTGCCCTCAGTGTTACCTCTGTGAAGTGCTGAAACCCTGGTATCAAGTGCAACTTCCATCCACCGGATTTTTGCTTGCTGCTGTTGTACTTTATGTATTTCTTTAAAAAAAAAAAAAAATCAAAACTAAAAATAAACAAACCCCCACAAAACAAAACAAACACCTCCACCCCCCCGACTAGTTAGATCAAAGGGTAAAAAAATGTTAAATTCATGTTACTTCAAAAACACATTACAAAAGTGCCCCAATTATGATTATCTTTTGTCTTGCAATGTGCTTTCTTTTAGGTCTATTCTAAACTGCTCTACCCACATAAGGCCTCTTTTTCCCCACCCTCTTTTGCCATTTAATTTAATAAATCGTTGGAGCAAATGTGCCATGTAAATTGAAATATGCGGGAGTGTCATATAGACTGAGAAATGATGAGGATTACCATGTGGGAAGGCAATTCTTTAACCTAGTACTTGCCTCACTAATTTGTCTGGCTTTGGTGTGTTTTGAAAAATCAGATTGTGCTTTTTTCTTTTTGTAAAGAGAATCTTTTGGACTGGAAATAAAAATGGTTTACTTCATCAGCTGAGGCTTATCAACATATGAATAATAAACAGCAATTTTTATCTCTCAGGTGATTGTATTTTCTTGATTAGAATATGAGTAGCTGGGGGTTTTAAGTGTTTCTGTTAAACAAATAAATTTTTACATTGAATACATGCACTCCAAGATAATTGCAGCAAAATCTGCTTTCTCATTTTTAGATGGGAAAATCACCTGGTAGGGTTTCACCACTAAAGTTTTATTTAGACAAGCTTTATGTACTCATATCACTGAAGGTCTGAGTTGAAACCTTCCTGATTTGTAAAAATATATTTGTATTTAAAAAATAAATTTGCAACACCAAACATGATTGAAGGGGAAATTTGCCCCTCATTTCTGCTTGTCCCTGTGGAGAAGAAATGACCAATGGACATGCTCGCATCGAGGCCTCCAGTGGATTTTCCTCTTCACCAGAGCAGGACTGGAGGGCTCTTCTGACCTCTAAGAGCTTAGTCTTTTATGAAAGTTGAAAATCTGGAGACTCCTGATGGATTTATGAGAGTTGGCACTAGCTGGGAGGAGGGTAGTTTTCATGTGAGTAATAATTTGCACTATCAATCTCCTCATTTATTAGTCTTTTCAGATGTTTCTGAGCAAAATGCAAGCTGTGCTAATCTGTTTCTAAGTGGATAAGGAGGCATGGGGGCTTGGCATGTGGTCAAATCACGTCATCTCAGCAAGTGATTGCCCTGCCTTGAGGTGTCAGATGATGCCTTAACCCCAGGACTGGGTGGGCTGGGAGTTGGGAAGGAGAACCAGGGTAGCTTCGCAAACCCCCATTAGCTCTTGAGCACCAACCCCCAGCTGCCTCCAGTCCAACCCTGTGGCTGTACCTCAAGGAGCCAAGAGCAGCAAATTTTCTGAAGTCAGAAGGGGTGAAGCAAAACAGTCCTTCTTCCTTGAGTTGACAATTTAGGGAAACAATGAGGGACTAAAAGGAGCTGTCCTGTGTGCATCTTTCCTTTTAAATAAAACTTCTGCTCAATAGCACACCCATGGCATAAACACAAGACAGTGGTAAAGATTTATGACCAAATTTTACAAATGTTATTAAAAAATAATTGCTAGGTACTGTATCCACAGAACTCTGAAAAGCAAATCTATTTTTATTAAAGTTTGGAATTTGAAAGAGGGAGATATTACCAATAATTTTTCTAAAGTTTGGTTTATAAATGAAATGCTAATGAATAATTCTAAGAATGGAGCTTCACAGAGTAAAGCATAGAGGCAGATTTGCACTGCTACTGGTACAAGAATAAATCTGAGTGAGTAAATCTGCTGCATGTTGCTAATTTTTCTCCTACTTGGATGTGGAAATATAATCTTGTGCAATATTTAAAGAATGCAAAAACTCTGTACAAGAGGGCCAGTGTCAGCTCTCCCTGTTGTAGGAGCATCCTTGACAGTACCAGTCCTCAAGGCAGAGTACAACAGGGCATGCAATGGTCTATACTCTGCTGCTGGTGAACCTTATTAGCACTCAGGATTAGCAGGGCATAGGAAAATTGTACCTACTGCCTTTCCCGGCCCTATGGAAGAGCTGCTGTTTACACAAGTGCACGTCCCTCTGGCTTTGCCCCTGGAGGAGACGGGAGCTGCCTGACCTGGAAGGTGGCAGGTGTGGTCAGCACTGGCTGCTGCAGGGGAGCCAGTGCTGGAGGACGGCACCTTCCCAACACCCAGAGAGGCCAGCGGGTATCTCCTCTTAATGCCAATTAGAGCTACACAGTGTTTGCTGAGGAAGGGGTCTATTACCATTGGTTAGATTGTTAGCTTAATGACGTTAGACAGGATCTAATGAAAGAAGACAAGTACGTAGCAGTTAAACTGCTCAGCGCTGGGATTTTCTGGGGCTGCGACATGGCATGCTGTAATAGCCTGTTCGCTGTCACATCGTCCTGTTCCCGCAAGTGCCTAGCTGGAAAGCTGTTATATTGTTAGCATTGGTATTTTCCCTTGTACTGAGCTGGCAACAGGTTGTCAATCTGATTTAACTGGCAGTCCTACATGTATATGATCAAATGATGGCATCCTTTTAATAAATGGTGAACTGTGCAGCTTGAGTTTGATTCCTGACAAATCAGCCAGCATCATCCTGCTATCCAGCCTACCCAAGTCAGCTGCCTCCAGGGGCTGCTTAGCCAGAGGAGGGAGAGCAGCAAACTGACAACTGCCCACCACACAGAGAATGGTGGGAAAATCTCAATGAAAACCTGTGCAGCTAATGATGGTAGAAATGCTACCCACGAGGGGTAGGTAAAATCCTGCAGCAGACATGAGAGACTGGTCAGGTAGTCCAAGAAACAGCAGAGACTTGCTGCATAAGTGAGCATTGGTGACCACATTGTGGAGAATGAGAACAAAAACCTGCTCATCTTTGGCATCTCCAATGAACTTTTCATGTCATCTTCCAGCCTTGGCTTCCTTGGATATTTAAAAAAGAGGGAAGGTGAAACTGTAACTATGGAGGTTGGGAATAATTTGGTAGACATCAGAAATCTTCAGCAGATTATCCTAAGTTACTGCGTTTATAGGGAGTTTGGTATCAAAGGCACTTCTGGCGTATGACTGGGTGCTGACAGTCACAGAATGATTGAGGTTGGGAAAGATCTCTCAGATCAAGTCCAGTTGTTATCCTAGCACCACCCTGTTCACCACTAAACCATGTCCTCAAGTATCATATCCACACGCTTTTGAACACTTACAGGCGGGGTTATTCCAGCACTTCCCTGAGCAGCCAATTCCAATGTTTGACCACCCTCTCAGTGAAGAAATTTTTCCTGATATCTAATCTAAGCTTCCCCTGGCACAACTTGAGACCATTTCCTCTCATCCTGGAGGAATGCACAATAAATTAAAATTAAATGCAGAGAGGAGTTTTAATATCATTATGTATTTATTTTTTCAAGCGGAAAAAATAATTTCTGTGTTTGGCCAAAGAATTATGCTTCTTTTGAACCTTTTTGAAAAGAGACTGGGGAATTGATAGGTGCCCCATGTGCTTAAAATCCCCTCAGGGAACTGCATTAAAATAGAGACAAGACTATGCAAGAAGGTAGAGTATTTTCTGCCATGCCAAGGGGTCACTACAGCTTAATTAATCAGAGTTTCTCATTTCTCAAACAGACTATCCACCTGTCTCCTGCCCTCCCCCCCCCCGCCCCGAGATGTCATATATGTCATGTACTCGGAATTTATGTCAACATTTGCCATCTCATTGAGTGCCTCCATCCTTTAACCAGGTGACAGGCCATTGTTACTTGCTGCCTCATTTTATCAGTCATTTTCATTTGCACTATTAATTGGGGTGGGGGGAGCTTTCATTTTTGCATAAACATCGTGGTGACCTGCCTTGGAGAAATTTACCATCAGGGAAAGATTCTTTGCACACTCCTGTAAGAATGTATGTTAAGGAAGGGTGAACAGGATGTGAATCATCTAGGAATTCACACTGTACAAAATCTTTTATTCTTCTTCCTTTCAATGTGCTATCCTTTTTCTTTTTTTTTTTTTTTTCTTTCAATGGTATTTTTGCTGGAATACTTTTTGCAGAACGGAAGACTGGAACTCTTCAAAGCCACGGTGCCAAGTGTCTCCTCTCCCTCCTATTTCAAAATAAATCATTCTACTGGTGGTAATGAGCAATACAGAAAAATGCAGGCAGTGAGGATTTTGCCAGGGAGAGAGAGATTTGTAGTGCTGTGCTTTGGCTTCTATGCAAAGTTCTATTTAATGACACTGCCACAGAAGGAGTATTCTATTATCTGTCCCAATGCTCAAGCTTTCAGTCTCAGCATTGTAAAAGCACACTACTTTTTTTACATGTATAAGCAGCAAGTGATTCCAGAGAAATTCCTTTTCCAGCTACACAACTCAACAGACAACTGTGTCATTACCTCACCCTGTCGGGGCAAGTCCTGCTTCTGCAGCTGCAAAGGGCCTCTGCCAGCTGCCCTGGGAGGCTCCAGCTGCCCTCCCTGGGAGTCTGCACAGCCCACGTGGTGAGAGGGGGCTGTTCTTCCCTCTTGCAGCAAAATCAGGATGAAGGGGATGGCAGCAGGGCTACAGCCACTCTTCAGCATCTATGGAAGTCCCAGAAGAAAGGGGAGCCATGGGGCTCAGGGGGCTCAGGGGGAACCTCTACCCTTTAAGCTGGCACTCCTGATACAGTAGTGAGACAATCTGCATACCCTCTCACAGCATTGCTGCACCCAAAGGAGTCTGCTGATCCCTAGTTTTTAGTGGTTTTTCCTGTTAATTTTTTCTCGATTTTGGAGGGAAAGTTAGGAAGTTCCTCTTTCTGTTGGATTAACCTGGTTGGTTTTGACATTCAGAGACAATATAAATGAGTTTTTACCTTTGAAATCTGTAGTTTGGAAGAAGTAGTTGTTTCAACAAAATTAATTTTACTTTGCCGTCTGAATAAAATGTTTCTGAAGATTTATTTCCCAGGAGTTACTTGAAAATGCCAGCTTTCATTTGGATGGAATACATTAGATTATTAATATTCATAAATAAACTCTACAGCCTCACCTAACTAGAGGGATGTCCTGCCTGTCCCACCAGTATGCCTTGACCTCATCCCAAGAGACAGATGAGACCATTTAACTGCATTCCCAGCAGTTTCTCCCTGGAAAGATAATCAAGCTGCACCAGGCTCTACTTCCATGGTGCAGAAGCACATCTGCTGGGAGCCCAAGGAGAGCACATTGGCTGGGTCCCCCTCTTGGCACAGCCATTCATTCACAAAGATCAGTATAAACCTGGGCTGAACTGCAGCCAGGAGTAGGGATGGAAGTGCCCATATCCCATTACCAAGCTCCTGATCTGCTTAATCTCTCCAGCTGAAAGCTGACCTGCAACAGATGATGAGATGATGTCTCAGCAGTTTCCAGGAGTCAGGGATGTCCAGGCATGGTTTATTCAACTTATAGGTCCACTTTCTCTGCTGATGTTAGTTGCCCCAGATCTAGTGACACCACCAGCATTACACCAAATCATGCCATAAACAAGATTAGGCCATAATTATCTGAATTTGCCATGGCTCATGTTTCATTCACATGACAGACAGATTTTTGAGTCAAGAGGCCCTTTGTTAACATATTCTTGAATTTCTCAGTATCTGATGTGCCTAAAGTAAAATGGCTCATGACACTCATTTCCTCGAGTTGCCTTTTTAGCAGAGGTTTAACCTTGATTTACAACACTGTCTCTGGATAATGAGGCCCATCTACCTGAAGATTTCAGGGCCCTGTTATTTTTGGAGACAGTTGTCAACTCTGTTCTTGGTAAAGTGTCTCTGGTGGACACTGTAGTGACCAACATGTTTTTCTGGGGACAATTGCCTGAGGCACTGGCATGGCTGAAGGGTGCTTTCTGTGCTGCTTTACTCGCAGCGCCCAGGAGAAGATGTTGGTCGGCATGGTTTTCCACACACACACACACACACACACACACACACACACACACCCCGATCTCAGATGCATATTCATATTTCTCCCATCATTATCTAGTTGAGCTTTTTAGCAGGACACGAATGCACCTTAACGCTCTAATAAATGAAGATACTATCCTTAAAGTCTGGCAGGAGGAAGGACAGCTTTATGCATGACAAACGTGGTGTTTATTTTAATGGTTTTCCAATTAGCAAAAAGCAATTGTAGTTTTCCTTGATTTTTACAATCCTACATTTAGGGTTGAAGGCTCTTCATTTTCACAGCAGGAGACCTGGAAAACGTGTCTTGCTTTGGCATTTCAGCAGCATTTCTGGCACATATGGGATTTATGGTTGGTTTGATGAAGTTAAAGCTGGCACAGCTTTTCTGCAGGTGGAACATTTGAGCAGACAGGTTTATACAACTACGAAGAACTGCATCAGACTGGAGCAGAACTTGATTTAAAGGAAATCTGGGGAAGCTGGAGTGCTCTGAGAGAAGAGAGAAAAATACATATAAAATAAATTCAAGCACTAGATTAGATGCCTTCCTCACTTTGATGCTTGTTCACACTCTCGGAGTCCCTGGCATCGCCTAAATAGAAGGCAGGCACTCTAAATCAAAGCAAATGTTTTATCTGTCGTTTCTGACACGACTCAGTGTTTCTAGATGGGCTGGCAAATCAGGTAGGCTGTAACCATCTTTCTCACCCATGATGCTGTACTTGAAGTTACTGCTGGCACAGTGGTTGCCTGTGCTTCAGAGGCACAGCACTGAGTGAGGGCGGCATGGGGGGAGCTCTGTGTCCTGACAGGCATGAGATGACGCATCATGCTCATGTCCACCTTCCCTTGATGACTCAGATGTTGTCCCTGTCCAGACCTTCAGTGAAAACTGGAACAGTGCCATAACATTATTACCAATGTAAATGGGAGCTCTTTAGTTGTTGGCTGCCTGTCCCAGCGCATGGTGGAACACAAGCTGACTGGCGCTTGTTTATGAGTAACATCACAGTCTACCATGGCTTACCTTCAATGAGGTTTTATTCATACACTCTCTTGGTTGTGGCAGGGAGAGTTTTCTGGTTTTTTGTGATTCACAGCAAGTGAACTTTATCTTTTTATTCATAAAATTCCCAAATGATCACACACAAATGCCTCATCCCTGCCACTATCCTCCCTAAGAGGGAGGATAGTGCCAAAAAAAGACTTCGAGCTGGCTGACAAGTAATTTCCTGATTTGCAGCCGTTCCAAATTTACTCAGCTACCAGCCACCCCCACAATGAGCATTGTTCCTGTTGGAATGGCAGCAAACTTATTTCTGTTGTGTTTTGGTTTTATTCTTCTCTGCTATGGGTTTAAGCCTGCCAGGTGCTAAACCTTAATTCCTGCAAAAGCTGTCAAAGAGTTCTGACTTTTGTCATACAACTGGGCAATGATGTGCCATCTGGATCTCCTGTATTCTGAAATTGTTAACCCCTTTTGAACCTTAATCTGTAGCAGATGGCTATGGCCCATGAATCAGACTTACTTCTACTCCAGTATGTCAAGTAAAGGATCCAGAATGCTTTCTATCCCTTACCTAAATGATGTAGACACCAAAGTCCCAGAAAGTGATGAAGAACACCTTTGTCCTTTAAGTACCTAAATCTCCTCATGCACATCGGGATTTCGCTCCAAAGTTTCCAAGGTCCATAGCTCAGGAGCACACAGACAGTCCTGCTAGCCTGGGCTCTGGGTACATAGCACCCACACATGTGTTGTGGTAATGCAGAGACAGGGCAAAGTCTGATTTTCTCTTCCCAAATCCTGAGATGGGCCTACTCCATAGGTGTGTTTAGAGCTCACAGATCTGTGAGATAGAGGTCCAGAAAAAGGAGATGGCCAGACTTGTTAAAAATGGCATAGCAGTTATATACCCATAGGTATCATCCATGAAAGACCCAATCTGTTCTCCAGGTCGCTGTGACACCAGTCTAAAGGACATCTATAAAAGCTTGCACATGCCTCCTGTTGAATCTGGGGTACAGTCAGCTAGACTAGGGTCAAAAGATCACCTGGAAGTAGCCTAAAGTTAAGTGACTACTTTTGCCACATTGGTTGCAGAAGCAATCTGCCCATTGCAAGGAAACTCAAGCCTGAAATGCTTAGCCAGTGTGACACAGCAGCATTACTGGTACTTGCAATGGGCAATATACTTTTTAAACAGAGTTTTGTGGTCATGCAGGTTGCAGTTCTCATTTTGTTTAAATGAAATTTTGTGAGCATTGTGTTTGCAGAGAAAACTCTAATGGTGCAAACCCTGAAAAGTTCCTTTTCAATAGGCAAACAAAAATGACTATTATGTAATTATTTTTTAACCTCTTTTTTTTTTTTTGTCAGCTTTAATTGTGTTTCATTATTGCTTGGGTGGAGTGAGTACTGAAAAATTATGCATAGCTGATAAAGTAACCTTGACTTATGTGCTGAGTTTGATAGTAAGGACATAGGTCCTGTTTCTTTATGTATCTGCAGGTTCAAATCATACCTGCATGGTTGTGCTCTGGGTTGTGTTGGTACAGACGGTAAAATGGACAGCCTGAAAAACCTGCACGGTTCTCTTAACCTCCAGCAGAATTGCACAAAGGAGTTTAGTGCAGTGATGTGAGGGAGGCTGCATTGTGTCAGTCATTTGAGCAATTGGCCCCCAGTCTTGTCCTTAGCACATACTTAACACATCTTGCCAAATTATGCGGTTGCTTAGTAATGCGAACAAATATCCCCTGGAGATTCAATAACCAAACTCATTATCACTTGTCATGTAGGCCAGAAACTGAATCCAGATCTCCAGGAGTGAATGACTGGTGTGTTAACCTAGTCTCCTACTGCTAAAATAGCAGAATGAATATGTGCAAAGTCAGCTCTACGCAGTGGGTAAAAATATGCCCACAGTAGAAACACAGAGAAGGTCTATTAAAAATGATTCTCATTACATAGATTCCATTATCTGAAATAAGTAGGGGGGAATTTAGCATTTGTTAATGTTCTGAAGAGAGACATAAATGAAGACTGACTTCTTTTTTTAATTATTTACTTTTAGTTTTGCAAACTAAGCAAATAGCTGTCCTGGTTAAGTGTTGCAAAGGAAAAGGTTGTTGCATGTGTCATCTTCTGCACCTCAAGAGGCCACTAAGTCCCTTTGAAAATAAGACCTTGTTCCAGTGTCACTTGTGGATGCTGTTAGGTGGGTCTACACCATTCACCTCTGCTATATGCAGAGACACTCAGCCTGGCTCTAGACTAGTTTGCTACAGTATGGCCGCACTATCGGGGCTTGTCACAATGGTGCTGACGCCTCCCCAGGATCCAAGCTTATATCCCAGGCAGAAATGCTTGTGCTGCAGGGACATACCAGCTCCTCTGGGACTAGCTGGATGGCACTGCCTTGTGCACACCATAAATCCATGATCAGAAGTTCTTGCAAAGAACTTTACTTTGTCTCCCCTCTTTTCAGTAGGTTCCTTCTGAAAATGCAGATAGTCAGCCAGTTTGCTTAACAATGATTTTTGGCAGCAAATCCAATATTTGTAGATCTGCGTGCTGAATACATATGCTGTTGGCTATAAAGATACCACATTTTTTCACTCATAAGCAATCCCAGCTGCATATATGGTTTTTGGACTTTTTAAAAAATTTTATTCTAGAGTAAATTTCAGACCAGCTGCTCAGCGTACAAATGCAAATTGGTTTAATTCATGTAGATAATGTATTCACATCAGACACTGAGGGTGTGTATGCACTCATAATGATGGAAGTTCAGAGGAGATGCAGATTGATAATTTGCCTGAACAAGGTCAATACTGGCAAACATGGAAGGGAAAATCTTAGGCTGCTGTTGGCCTTCCATGAAGTATCTACTCAAGGGTAAAATGGGTGTGATCTCCCATAAGCAGCATCTTCTGTCACTTCTGCTGGACATCGTTAGCATGGATTAATTGTTTTCTAGTGTTCAGTCTACAGGATCTTTCCACTGTCATCAGCACTTTTCAACTTCTACTGAAATAACCTTATCTGAAAGCAAGTTTGCAAAGTTTCATGCAATTTTCTGCGCTCAAATAGCCAACAACTGTTATAATGGAGACAAATTGAGGGGATGACACCTTCTCAGTGCAGTGTTTTGGAACTGGGTTTGATTTTTTTCCCCCTTCTTGTTCTATGCAGAAATTTGTGTTTTTCAACTATTGAACACATAATTTCTCATTTCCTAGCTGTGTGAGAAGACATTGATCTAGTAGCTACAGGATTTCACTAGCTGAAAAGTCTTCCTATCTGTCTGGGGATTTTCACAGTTATCGGGTTCTTGCAGGGGTAATGGCATGTTTAGCGCTCTAGAAGTATGAATCATTAGGTATTTGCTACACCGATATGCCCAAAGGGATTTTTAAGCCACTGTCACGCTGCATCATGCTTACACTGCCTTCATCTTGTGCTGCAGGACTTTTGGAGGTTGTGTGAAAAAGCTTAATTGGGGTTGGCATTCTTGCAAGGATTTGGATATTGCCCACATCTGGAGCCAGGACACAGGTCAGAGTGCACTGGGGCTCAATTATACCAAGTGTTTGCTCAGGCCTGTATCAGTGTTTAGATCTGTGGTCAGAAAGGAGCTTTCTCTTCCACTCAGGCTGCAAGGTACTTCCATGATGTGGTTTTGAATTTTTCTTGGTACCTGTCATCTCATGTGATAAGAAAGCCTTCACTAAACTTTGCTGAGCTCCCCTTCTTCATCAGGAACAGGACATTGGCATTGCTTCCGTTCTCTCCTGCTTTCTTCATTTACCATGTGAAAGTTGCAGCTTCTGGTCATTCCTGCTTGGTGTTAAGTTCATGAGAGGGGTTTAGAAGGTGCTTTGTTGCCTCTGGTGAAGTAGAGCATGTAGCAAAAATGGCTGAGAACCTGAGAAATGTATCTATTACAACATTTCTTGCCTGCAGAGGATGAGACTCAGAGGTCGTGTGAGAGTCTAGCAGTTTCAAAGGGGACTCTTGTCCATCGTTTCTTGACTTTTCTCGTACTTGCTCAGATTCTGGATTTGCTCATACTTCCTCAACTGCTGGGCATCTGAGTTATTGTTGTGCTGTAATGGACTTAGGCATAATTTCTGAGCACAGACGTATTCTTTCAAGTTCTGAATCCATAGAAACATTCAAACAAGGATATGGACTTAGTTGAGATTCTGGCACGCAGGGGGTTGAAGTGGTGAAAAGAAAGCACTGGCATGATATGGAAATTGAATTCCCTTCCTTTGAAATACAGCACAGTAATTCCCATCTGCTCAAGTGAAGGATCCAGCGCTCTTTCTCAGACTTGGAGCTATCAGTTACTGTCATACTGAAACTGTGGGTTTAGAGTAGAGGTGAGTCTATGCAGCGTGTTTGGGAGCTGCTGCTCTCAAAGGCGTTTCTGGTTCCCGTCTGAGCCCTCCCATCAAGTGTGCAGTCCCATCGCCCTCCTTGTGCAGTACATTTTCCTCATCTTGCAGCCTGAGGAGCTAAACTCACAGACACATTAACCAGCAAAGATTGCCTGAAGATGGGCTCACCCATATAATAGAATCACACCATTATCCACTTCTTTTTCATAATCTTTCTTCTAGGTTCCATTGCTGAGATAGTCAAGGGGGTTGCAGCTTTCCCCAGCAGCTCCACAAAGGGAGATGTCTCAGAGAGAAACCACTTGACCACAGAGCAGTCGCTGCTATTTCACAAAATGTACTTGGAGACCTTTAGTCTTCAGGTGTGCTGAGGTCACATGACACACGTAACTATGAATGGCTTTTTGGAGGAAGTATGATGGAATAATTAGGCATAACTAACAGACAAAGCTTAATTGGTTTTGGTGTCATGGAAATATAAGATTTAGTCTTTTCCAGGGTGCATTTTTGTTTTTTCCGAGCAGCACTCAACTCCATACTTTACCTGTGCTTTACAGATATCTTGCTTCCATACCAGAAACCACTGTCCTGAAATAGGGACCTAATCCCAGCAAGAAGAGTTAGGGCAGGCTGGGAGCCTGAGGTGTTAGCCTGATGTAGGATGGGAGAGGTCAAGCTGGTGTGCTGATTTAGCTGCTAGGAAGTGTTGAGGATTGCAATATGTCTTACTTCTGCCCCTCTCAAGGGCCAAGGTTTTTCTTCCTTTGGAGAGATATACTCTAATCCTTTCCTGGAGTTGTGTCTAAAATCTGTCTTTGGAAAGCAAAATACTTCTCAGTTTTATAGCATGGCAAAGAAGAAGCCTATTTTATACAGTATCCCAGTGATTATAGCATTAGCCCAAGGTAGAGGTACAGGAGTTCAATTCTATTCTGAAGGGATTTGAAATTCTACAGAGGCAAATAAATAATAAAAATGTATACACCAGCACTATTTTACTTTGTTGTTAAGTCTTTTTCTATTGCTAATATGCAGTGTATCTAATTGAAGACTGTTTCTTTATCAGCAGTAAAAACTATTTTAGAAAGAGCAGTTTATTTCACCAAGTTAGACAGTTACCTTCTTAAACCCGAGAAAGAAATGCCCAGACATCCCATTATTATTGGTTTGAATTATTTATAGCCTGTAGCATTTTACAAGGCATTGGAAAAGCAAATGCATCCCATATTTTAAATATTACTTGGTGGTAAAAGATGCACGCAATGCAGCATAGGATTGCTATCATAGCATTTCTCCTGGTGTCATTTGCCACAGAACTTGACTGCTGCCACAACAGTGACAATCAGGAACACTGTCATTATGGTCAGTGGGGGAGTGCTTGATTTATTTACATTCATGTAAGCAAAGTCATAAGTTGGCCTTGGAAACAGTAAGGTCATTGCATCTAGCAAGGTGTAGCTGCAGTTTTCAAAATGACTGCACAGCTTCGCAAGGTAGAGTTTATGAGCTGGCTTCATATTAATAGTACATATATGTGAAGTATTTTCACCTCTGAGGTTTACAGCCCCATATTTTCTGATAGAAAAGTGGGGATATTAGCTTTGTTGTGCAGCTTTGTTGATATCAAATGCAGGTACTGATAATGCAGATGTCTTAAGTAACTGGGGCGAGTTTCAGTGCTGGTTGTTCCCCCCCTGACCATTTGGGTCTCGAGATTTCCTGAGATAAGTAAGCTGACCAACATCTCAAAAGCTGTACCTGAAGTCAGGCAGTTTGATCCAGGAATCAAGTATTTACCACCAAGACACAGAGAGACCAGAAATATGGGAGGGAGATAGACCAGAAATATGGGTGGGATAAGTCCTGACGCTCACCTACCTGTACCTTTTCCTCCAAAATCTCTTAAGCATCAGGCATGAATGGCATCACCTCGGCATGAAGCATGTTTGGCTAAGGGGGAAGGGAAGGCATACAAGCATCAGTGAGCATGCCAAGCTGCTCCCACATGCCCTGTCTGACCCATACTGACAGGTCAGTGAGCACCCAGGCCATATCCTATGGTGGGACTTGGCTCCCAAAAACTCTGGAGCTGAGCATGTCTACGACTTTGACTGTGCTCTGAGAAATACATTCACAGGCAATAGAAGAATATGTCAAATATGTCAATAATACATCAGAATATGATGGAGAGCATAACAAGTCCTTTGATGCTCTTCACCTTGGAGAAGAGTCACTTCTTTAAAACAGGTGAGCTGACTGTAACAGCAGAGACCTTGACAATAGACAGAAGAGCTGCTGCTCCATCACTCACCTATGTCCCCGCAGATTAGGCTGAGGGGTTTCTTTCTGTTTGGGTTTTTTTTCTTTTTTGTACTTCATTAGCACCAGTGCTTGCCATTGGGTACTACATAGTCCAGGTTAGCCAGAAATTCAAACAGTTGGGTCATTAATATCAATGTCTCTGCCAGAGGGCCAGTTACATCTCAAGCCTTTTCTTTTTCGCTTTCCTAAAGACATTTTTCACCCAGATCAATGGCTGGTGATTATCCAGTCTAAATCAGGATCCTATTATGTGAGGTAGAGGAGATTCTTTTGACTACTACTGAAATGTATGTAATAATAATAACCTTAGAGAGGAGTGAAATGTAGCACAAGCATCCTGTGTGTGTCTCTTTAATTAGAAACCATGCAGAGTTTGAAATCCAAGGTGCTTCCAAACATGTGCAGTGTTCATTTTAATCATTCCTCAGAGTGCAGGAGGAAGCATCAATTAAGTTAAGCATGAGAGAAACTCCTGGGAGTGGGTGCAGGAAATGAATTTTTTTAGTAATATTATTAAGTTGATGATGATGATGATGCCCAGGGACAGCACTTTGAAAGCATTAACCTGAAAAGGCACCAAGGAGCCCTGTAGTATGTTAGCAAGCAGGCAAAGATCCTTAAGGCATAAATTTGACCCATATTCTGTAGATAATCAACTTTTCTCTCCCTGAAGGGGATTCATGAGAATGACATAAAAGCATGATTTGCATTATGAAGCCTTGTATCCTCCTTGATGTTTTCCTTGTCTGCTCCAACTGCTGTCGCTTCCTAACATCAAACTGCACAAAGGGTTTGCTCCAGCCAGGGGAGAAGCTGAACTGCTCCTAATGGGAGTCTGGCACAACTATGGAGGGAACCTTTCCTACTGCAGAAAAGGACTTGCAGTGTTGGAGTGCGAGATGCTCTTTGACCTCTTCAGTGCAGCCCTTTCCTCTGACTGCCTGGCACATGTCAAAGCTAGAGCTGATTAAAGCCCTTCTGGCAGTCAGCTGGCTAATGTGAGGGAAGGTGCCAGCCTGTCCTGTCAGGGGCACTGAGGCTTGAAAGAGATTCCTAATCATCTTGCTGAAGAAAGCACGTGTCAGTGAATTGCAGCTAATCAGTCATTTCAGGGCAAGGAACCTGGATGGGAGGACAAAGTGGGGGCAAGGTGCGGAAGGCAGGGAGCCAGCAGTCCTGCCAAGGAATGGACAGGGATTCCGAAAAAATAGGTCCTTTTTGGGGGGAAAAAACCACTGTGATTTACAAAGCAAGGATTTTTCATTTTTAATGGATACCAGGTATTTTAATATTGCTAATCGCAGCAAACAGAGGGGAAATAATCTCTAAATTCCTGGCAAGTAGGTCATCGTGTATGTTTCTTCAGACTATGTGAGCATGGAGACCCCCAATGTGCTCTCATTTGAGAAAGTTTCCGGCAGCGAAGAGACAAGGAGGCTGCTCACACAGTGCAGATGTGGATGAGCTAACCCCTCTCACACTGACATTTTGAGCCAAGAATATTTCAACATTAGCATCTCCTAATGCAGTTTCATCTCCCTGGCTATAAAGCCTGTCGTGGTGCAAAAGAAACCTCTGTGATTTTCATGTAACTAGGAGAAAAGAGCCATAGCTGTTTTTGTGTAACAGGATTTGTGTGGGCTGTTGGTAAGGGCACGCTGCTGATAAATAAGGTTCAGTTGTAAATATTCTCTAGTGACATGGGAATTTATCCACCTATTGAAGTTTACAACTGAGCTACCAAGGAAACATGTTCTTTAGCTCCACTGTGTATGCAGCTCACGGTGCATTTATCAAACATGCTGTCAGTTAGGGAAGGCACAGTCCAGGTAATGCAGTATTTATGAAACTGCGAATACCACCTCAGAAAGTTCTCTTACAGTACATTTTTTAAAGCTGTCTTATGAAAACTTTGGACAAGTGGAAAGCAGAGGATGTATTTCAATTTTACAGTGCGGGACTCTGCTCTGTGGTCTCATGCAGTGAAGAAGATACAGTAGAAAGTGGTGCTTCCTAAGAACCACATTTATTTATCAAAAAGCATACAGTTAAAGCTGTGTAAGCAAATTAAATGCTACTTTTTGCAGAAGTGTTGGGGTTTAAACAGGCATTTCATATCCTCCCCTTCATCAGAAATAAGAACTAAGGCTGCCTTCTCATCCTTCTGCCATTCACCCATTTCAGTTTACAGGCTACACTGACACCACAGGCAGGCTGTTTGGGTCAGCATTTTTCATCCCATTCCCATATCAGAGGGTCTTCATGGTCATTTATCTTATACTACCTCTCTCATACTCCTTGGAAACTGTGGCAGTGGCCCTGCTTACTCTGCTATAAAACCATCCCTGTTTCAACCTTCAGACCTTACAATACTCTGATTTTCTTGATTCTCGGTGATTGAAATGATGGGAGAAGCTTTTGTGTAACCTTAAAGTTTGTGTGAAGAGAGGGAGAAAGAGAGAAGAAAGATTTTTCTGGTGTGCATTTATTTATGTTAAAAAAAAAAAAAAAAGTCTGTTCTCTACTGGTAGCAATCCCTTCAAGATTCACCGGAGTGGGGCTCCCTCTGTTGAGCTCTGGGAGCTCTGCCAGATGGTAAATACAGCTGCCTGCTCCACTTTTGGGGCAGCTTCATCTCCAGGCCCTTCCTTACCCCTCTTCCCTCCCTGTGGTCCATCTGAGAGGAAAAAAAATTGCAGCATAGAAGTCCATGCAAAGCAGGATCTGGGAGTATGGCCTCTGAGTTGTGACATGCCTGGTCTCTCTCAGGAGGAAACCCAGCTCTGATGAGTTGTAACAGGACTGGACCATAAAGTCCTTTCTGGGGCGGAGGTGGGAGAGGGTTTCTACTAGGAAAATGCTTGAGTCACAAAGCAAGGAGCCAAAAAGAAAGGTGTGGAAAGGCTGGAAAGTAAACCAGAGGTACTGGGCTGGATAGCAGAGTTAGAAAGGCACCTCTGGAAAATATAAGGTATCCTGTGCTTCATCAGTTTCCACTAGGAAAGATCAAATTGAGCAGTTACAGTAGAGATTCACGTTATGGGCTTTTATGCAATATTGTTTAGTATTTTCCCCAAAATGTTCTTTTTTTTCTTGCTGTGACCTACAGCACAAAGAATTGTGTAAAATTCCAGGGCTGTAAATGCTGTCATTGTGGAGGTGAAGGAGCCTGAAAAAACTTAAGGCTCTCAAAATTGCACAGTGAGCTGACTTTTAACTCATCTCTTTTGCTAAAAAACAAGTGAGGACTGGGTTCTGTTAGGTGGCTGGGAAAACTGGGTTATGATTCTTACTGAAGCAGTGTTGTCCGGGGAGTAATCAGTGAGAGATTTCATGTTTATTTAAAGGACTTGAAACACTCTTTGAATTGAACACAAGGCAATCTTAAACATATAACTGCTGTAGTGCCTTGAATATAAGGTTTTGTTTTGTGTTTCTCTGCAGCCTCAAGGGAGCTCCTATCTGGTTTGTAGCCTGTTTCTGTTGGTGGCTGTAGCAGTCTAAATGTAGCCAACTGTGCTGTCTTTCCTCCTTGAACTGCTGAGGTGGCTCATTGCTGTCAGATTGGCCGTTGTAGATGCAGTGGCAGATGTTTTATTCTGTTATTTGGGGTTTTTTTCTGTGTTACCCTGTCACCAGTTCCTGAAGCCCGGGCTTAGGAAGTGTTTGGTGGCCCTTGTCTTTGTGAGGCAGTCAGCCAAGGTATATTTAGTCTGATGGTTTCTCAGGAAGCCACATTGCATATTTGGGTTAGAAGTCATTTTGGCTATTGGCTGAAATATTTTGTAGACCAGCTTTTGCTCTGAAATGTCTGTGTACAGATCCTTCCACTGAGATCCCCGCACAGGATTACAGGGGTAAAATTTGGCCCTTAGGATCCAGTGAATGTTTTCTGCCTGAAGGGTGAAGAACAGATTCTCAGAGCATACCTGGGCTTTGTAAAGGCTATGTCCAGCACAAGACATCACTAAATATTTTCCTTGGTAGAAGCTGCCAGCCGTTCAGTTTTGTTTCAGAGATTACTTGTAAGATAAAGCTCTATACTGGGTAGGAATTTTCTATACATCCACACCGCTTCATCAAGATTAACTGGATTTAAAGTGGTTTAACTGAAACCAGAATTTGACCTACAATGCCAGCAGTGTGTTGACAGTACCACTTATTGAATAGCAGAGTCTGGACGCATTTGGGTTTTGCAGAGCGTGAGGGACTTGGCGCTGACACAGTTAAACAGCTGGCTGGTGTTACCCACTGATTCTCTGGGCAGCAGTAGCTGTGAATTCACTGCTAGAAATCCAACCTGACCCTGAACATCACATCTTGCTTAATAGGAGTGCATGTAGTTTGAGAATACTTCATTTAAACAACATGTTACTAGGGAAAAGAGATCTTTGAATGTGTAAATGTTGATAGATACTGAGTGAGGGGTTGAAGCAATGTGAGATACTCTGCTGAAGCAGAGGATGTTAAGCTATTTTAGCTGTGATTATGAGATCAGATGAGCTCTTGCATTCAAATTTTGAATTTTCCTTAGAGAAATGGTGTTGGACTGGAGAACTCAGTTCTTATTTTGGTAAAGTAGAGAATCCCAAACATACCTATGGTGCACATACTCCACATACTGTGCAGTGGAAAGCCTGCTGGTTTTTGCTTGGTTGTGCTGCACTCATCGACTGCATTTGCCGAGGGAAACTGTGAAACATTCTCTAATCTTGCTAAGTAAAAGATGGACCTTATTAGCTAAAATGCAAGATGAACCTTTTTGCTGAATAAACTACAAAGTAACCTCGGGAGACGCTGTTCTCTTTCAAGAGCAGTTTGTGCTCCACTCACCAGTTGCTGAAGAAGATCAACAGTCCTGTTACTGATCTGGGGTGGAGAGCGTCCTTGTTCCCTGTTCTTTGGAGAGCAATGCCGATGCACTAGCATGATGTTGTAGCTGCCTGCCTTCGTGTTCCATCTGTTGAGCCATTCCCCTGGTATCTTCATGCTAATTGCAAAAGTCTCTTCTGGAAATAGCGAATAGGTTCCTAATCTGTTCAGACACTTCCTCTCCATGTATAAATACCACCTCTTGGGAATGTGTAAGGGTGTTTCCAAGACCTTCTAGCACCTCAAAACAGTTCTGGAAAAGCATTTTACCTCCCACTCCAGGTAAGAGCTGTGTGCAGCTCAAGCACATGTTGTCTGCACATGTCTTCAGGTATCCCTAGGACTGCAGCCTTTCCACAGCACCATCAGCCAGGATCAGGGCCTGACCATTAGCTAACCCTTTAGTCAAATAAAACAGTAGATTAGACTTCTTAACATCTTCAGTTAAGTTTTATTTTTGTTGTGATTAATTCTATTTATATGGCACTATCAATAAGCATGCCACTTTCAGAGTATATAAATGATTGCATTCTGTTTTCATTCTTTATGGTGCTGTTTTTATTGTCATATTAACTACTTTTATTTTCAAAGTTGATTCCAAAAACTTTGTACTTGCAAAGTGTGATTTTTTAGGCTTTTGTGATTGTTCACGCAGAGCTGACTAATAGCACGTAACTGGTTTTTGTCTTTGCTACTTTGTGCCAAATTAGATTATTTTTGTTTAATTTTCTGTCATTAACTTTCTGTGAAAGCAAATGCTGCAGCGTCACTGTTGAGATATGTCAGACAGCTGTCCTGGGGGTGACAGTGCTTCTGAATGGATATGTGTAAGACAAACCATCTCATGCGGAAGACAAACAACTTTTAAGATTTTTTTGCTGTGAGATATGATGATGATTTATGATCTGTCACCCTGAAAGTTTGTCTTGAGGACAGAAGCCACTAAAAACTCTGCAGGTCACAGATCTGGTGGTGATATACATTTGTTATGACTGCACTGGCTCAAGTTTGCCCCAACCCCTTGCTTCTTCAGCTTGTTGCATGTACAGCTGCTCTCTCTTGATTCCTAGGGCTGACTGAGTGACATATTCTAAGAACCACAATTAATTTAAGTGAAAAGTGTTGCTTTGGAAAGGTGTCAAATCAAGAGCAACTGTAGTGGGCAGGATGGCGAAGAGCAAGTGGGCAGCGCACAGTCCCTGCTGCCCTTGCCAAGTCTGGCAGACATGGCTGTCATTGCCAACACAATCGAATTGCTTCTTGTGCCAGACTGCCTTCCACTTTTCTGTCCCAGAGGGACCCAAGCAGGCGTTTCATGCTCACGATTTAAATTGCACTCATCTGACCTCAACGGGTATTTTTAATGCCAATATCTGGGTGTTAGTAACAGGGAGTAGCCCATCTCCTCAGCAGTCCTGCGGGTGGTTGCTCCATCATGCAACCCCACTCCTCTCTAGCACAGCTGCTGCAGTTTCTGTGGAGCTCTTATGGATGGCAGGAAACCATATGCTGAAGTGTCGCTCAGCCTGCTCGTGGGGAGTTTCCTACCAGTTGGAAAATGTAAATTCAGTCCCATCCTTCGCCACTGAATCTTTGCTTGTGTTGACTGGGAGATTCAGAGTAATATGTGGTGCTTCAGAGTAATGAAGCAAGAAATTAGCAGTATGTGTTTTAATTATTATTTCTACTCTATAGTAATAATTTATTTTTAATTGTATTTTACCACTGAGATGTGCATGCTTTTCATCCTTTTTCATTACTTTTTTCTTTCTGTGTCTTTTCTTCTCTATCGACTTTTAATTTACTCTGGTTGTTTGCACTTGATAGTACTTCATGAAGGAGATAAATGTAAATACATTCATTCAGAGGAACAGACTCTTCAGAAATGTATTTGGAAGATAGAGGTTATGGAGATAGATGTTGGAGAATTTTCAAGAACTGCAACAAGGAACATGCCAGTGTGTTTTGCTAAAGTGACTTAAGTACAGGCTTAAAAAAAAAAAAAAATTTCCTGTCCCTAGCAGTGTTCTTATCAGGCTGTTCCAGCAGCATGCTCTGAGGCTGTTTGGCTTTATCCATTCCTGCTTTAACTCTAGATCTGACTATGAATAAGGCCTGTGAAGCAAAGGGAAGGAGGAGTTAAACACACCTTTTGACCTTTTGCATTTCCCCAATTCTTTAATCCTTTCATCCCCTGAAACAAGGGTCAGCTGATGGTACTGCTCCATGGGGCATGTAGCATCACACCTGCCTCTTGTGGGAGTTCCCCATGTGCAAGAGAAGCTCCTGAGGTTTCCCTTCTTTGCACAGTGTGAGTTGCACAAGGCAATAGCTTGAGTGAGAGAAATTACCCTTCAGCATTAACATGGCTTTCACACTGTGGAAAACCAATCTTCTGCTCTGCTGTTGCAGAGAGGAGTTGTAGCTGAAGCCTGAAGAGATTTCTTGGGTTTCAGGGATCTGAACACAAACTTGGTTTGAGAGAAGGGTTGGATCATAGCATTTCTGTCTGAGTCTAGTAGCCTTGCCCCAGTTTATTTTGGTTTTGAGTTCTTATTTTGTAAGCACACACATTGTATTACAGGCAAGCATCAGACTTTTTTTTTATGTAATGACCTCCTCCATCAAATACTGCACACAGAAGTTGGCAGGCTTTGACCCATGTTGGAGCTTGCATTGCTTTCAAGCACATTGGGAAAATGTTTATTTTCTGTAAATTTTGAAAACTTATGACTTACTG